>NC_081181.1:74392424-74514093 GCF_029867415.1 Vicia villosa | reverse complement strand
GACTGTCTGTTGACTTTTCGGTCAAACTGGTCGTCTGTTGACTGTTTGAGCTGCTGACTAGGCGTCTGAGTGAATTGAAGTTTGAAAATTTGTCTGGTGGTACTTTTGAGACATATGGAGGTCCATGAAATCCATTTGAGGTCTCAAAAAAACTTGTTCTCCTGAAAAAAACAAAAACCTTAGTTAGGGACTGTTTGTGTAGGAGACAGTTAAGCGTACCTGATTTTTGTGCAGTGTTGAGTCTCTGCTGATCATGTGATTATCAGAAGACTTCTAGAACAAAAATCTTGGAATTTTGAAATGCAAAAGATTGACTTGATTGATGGTACAAAACACGGAGAATCGTGCTGTCATCGGGTTTGACTGTTAACAGTACAGTCTGAATCCCCGGACTTTGCGCCTTTAAAATTTAATTTTGTACCAATTGCGTCAGTACTATTTATCTGCAAATAAATCTCAAATAAACAGCGTGTGTGAAGTGATAAACAGTACTTGGCGTTTGTGTAAGAATAAATTCAACAGCGAACCAAAATATCATATAAGAAATATTCTAAAAACCGAGTATTCATAAAATCAGGATATTTATGAAATAAAATCCAAGATTTATATGAAACTCCCAATTTTTAGACAGAAGTCTGTTGCCTTCTTTTTGAAAAAGATGCGGGCAAATTTTGGGGTATAACAGTTGCCCCTATTCAATCTTCTTAAACCTGAAGAGACCGATTGGAATCTGAAGGTAGAAGATGATTGAATATTTAGATGCCTTGAAAATTTGCACTTACCTCCACCGGAAGTGATGTTGGAATTTGTACTGAATGCAGCTTGGGAAATATTGTTGGCGGATCAAAACATTACCTGAGATGGGCTTTCAGATGCCATCTGGCGAATGTATTGATGGTTTGTTCATCAGAATGAATCCTTTGATTATATCTTGATGAAGGATTTGGAAACCTTTGCGTTGACCGTCACGGAACCGTCCGAGGTTACCGCTTTAAATCTTGGAGGCTGATTGTTACGGAACTGTCCAAAGTTTTTCCGCTTTAGATTTTGAATGTTTGATCGTTGTGGAACCGTCTGAGGTATCCGCTTTAGATCTTTGAAGGTTGATTGTTGTGGAACCGTCCGAGGTATCGACTTAGATCTTGAAGATTGACTGCTTTAAGGAACCGTCTGAGGTATCGACTTAGATCTGAAGGTAGATGTCGTCCTCGGTTTTTTTCGTGAGATACGAACTGACTCTTCTTTTATTTTTTGAGTTTTTGAAAATCAGAGAGTCGCCACCGACTTTTATTTTATCCAATTAGGGAAAGGTTTATAAAAGAAACAGAAAAAGACCTTTAAGAGATTTTGGGTTCGGGGGTAGGTTATACAAAGGGAAGGTATTAGCACCCCTTTGTATCCATGGTTATCCATGGGCTCTTAATTGCTTAGCTCACTTGTTTGAATCATTTGTCTTGCTTTGAAATGCTTGTATGTGGTTTTAAAATACCTTTGTAAATTAACTTTGTAATGATCCTTGTGCGGATGTATACAAAGTGTTTTATCTTTCGAAAGATGTTTTGAAAAAAGATCTTTAACTTCGTAATGATCCTTGTTTGGATATATACAAAATGTTGTCTTTTTTGAAAGTTTTGTTTGAAAAACAGTGATATGTGAAACATTTAATGTTTTGTTTGATTTGAGCAAGCAATTAGGAGATCTACCCTAAGTTCATAAGGTCCTTTCCTATTTTCTTTTAGAAAATTTTCTTTGACTGGATACAGAAAGAAATTATCTGAATTGCATTTGAAACAATAGAATTGATTTTGGAAAGAGTAACGGAGGGATTACCCTAAGAGGTGCAAGTGTGATTGTGTTTTGTTTCAGATATATTTGTCTTTGAGATTAGTGATCTAGCGCTTCAGTTTTTGTTCTTGACATACACGCAGTTTTATATGTACAGAAATTAAAGTGTGGGAATGTAAAATGCGGAAAGTAAATCTACGCTATTACATCGATTGTGCGGGAAATGTAAACTACGCTATTTACATGAATTTGACAACCTATACACTTATCTATGAATTTAAATTGCAATAAGATAAAGGGAAAATGTTTTTGGATTTTTGATGATTGATTTTAATTAGAATTAATGCATGATTAATTTAATTAAATGAGAAAAAGGTAGAAATAAAATTTAAACCTAAAAATTAAGTCTAAAATATGTTCATATTGCTTGTTAATTAATTTTAAAATAAAATTAATTTTTTTGGGATTTTTCTAATTGTTTTTTTGAAATTATTAAGTTAATTAACATGTAATTATACAAATAATTATACACATAAATTAAACTTAAAGAGAAATATTCTAAATATGTACAAAATTAGTTTATAATATATAAAATCAATTTAATAAAATAAAATATTTTTTTTCTGATTTATTGATAGGTTAGAAATAATTTAAATGAAATATATGAATATATATTGATTAATTAAACAAAATATATTAATTATTAAGAAAAATAAAATCTTTTTGTGTCAAAAATTAATACAATATTTTATTAACCTAAAAATATTTTTTGTGTATTTTTCTGATTTTTAAAAATATTATTAAATAATTTCACAAAGAGAATTAAATAAAATAGAAAATATATTAAATTATGATTCTGTGTGGCAAAGCTTTGAGAGTCCATGGTGCACTGTAGCTTCTGGCACGTTGGATGAAACTTTAATGAGATCTGAGGACTGATGGTGCGAGGGTACATGCTAACGCGTGTTTCATGTCACACGTGATCCATCTGCAAACGAAAATCCAAACGCGCGCGAACCAATTTGAATCAGCCAATCAGGAGATGACACCTCGTCGTCTTCTTCCTCTCGCCTCTACTTTTAACAGCGTTTTTTACCAAAAGCGCTGTAATACACCTCCTTCATCCCTGCAAAATAACGAATAGGGGCAAACCTATACAAAAATATATCGCGACATGTCCATTTGACTCGTCCAGATCCACTGAACTTGAATATGCCTCTGGTTTATTCTAATTTTCCCTAAATCGAAGGATCCCATTTCGAGCTCCAAGAACCCTAAAATGGTATATGCTTCAAACCTTCATAAAAATTAAATTAAAGCTCCAGAAACGATCAGGGAACAAAACTAAACACAAATATGGGATTACATCTTATTGAATATGCATGAATAATAGTCTTTTTGTAAATTTCAGTTTGGACAAACCGTGAGCTTTTGAGCTCGATTCAGTGAGCTTCAAGGCTTGAAATTGATTTGGAAAGGTTCAATGATGTTCAGGGATCGTGTTTAAGTATTTAATTTGGATTGAATTGAGCTGAAACTTAAAATTCGAATTTCAAATTTTTGCAAAATTTCAAGTATGATACAAGTGTGTTACAAGCATGGATTTGATTCTGAATTCGTGTGTGTCCTCTTACTGAAGTGTTCAACTTCATTTATAAGCAATGAATGTGCTGCAAAGCTAAGCTATCTTGCATTGATGATCTTTGAACCTTTGAATTTTTTAATATAAAAATCTTTGAATTCTTTGGCCATGGCTTTGAATTTTCTTCACCCTCTTGCTCTAGGCCTGCTGTACCATCTCTTTTTTGCAGAAATTAAGCTACCTTGGTGACTCAAGCAAGAGACAAAAGCTTTGGATAATGATCTTGCACCATTTCTTTTTAATTTAATTTTAAAGGTAATAAAATTAAATTAAAAAAGAAATAAAAATGTTATGGGCCCAATGTTGGTCGTGGAAGCCATTTAACATTATTGGGAACATGTTTGGATCATGAAAACTTGGCCTCTTTTGAAAAAAAAAGCATTTTGATCAATGCTAGTTTCATGCATTTTCCCAAAAAATAGCTAACTTCAACAAGGCATATCTCCCTCAATTTTGATCATATGAAAGAGTTCTTGTACTTTTTAGAAACCTCGAGATGTCCTCTACAAGCTACTTTGGAAACGTTTTTGCATTTGGAGAAGTTATCTTGATGTTATGGCCTTTGACAAAAAACCACTTTTTGTTGACTTTGAAAATGACCTGTAATGTCCTGGCTCATATTTTCCAAATGGTAAATCCAATGACCATGGGATCAATTGCATTTGAAAGATAATTGAATTTCCTTCAAAACAAGATTTGGTTGGAATTTTTTGAAAGAAAGGGGAGAGAGTTATGGCCGGTCAAAGTTCAGTTGGCTTTTTAGGAGAAAACCCTAATTTTGAAACTTTGGGTTTTGTTGATTTCTGATCTTTTCTTGATGAATTATGATCAACCATTGATCAAATGATGAATCTTTTGAAAAAATATGGATGTTGACAAAAAATTTCATTATTGACTGTCTGTTGACTTTTCGGTCAAACTGGTCGTCTGTTGACTGTTTGAGCTGCTGACTAGGCGTCTGAGTGAATTGAAGTTTGAAAATTTGTCTGGTGGTACTTTTGAGACATATGGAGGTCCATGAAATCCATTTGAGGTCTCAAAAAAACTTGTTTTCTAGAAAAAAACAAAAACCTTAGTTAGGGACTATTTGTGTAGGAGACAGTTAAGCGTACCTGATTTTTGTGCAGTGTTGAGTCTCTGCTGATCATGTGATTATCAGAAGACTTCTAGAACAAAAATCTTGGAATTTTGAAATGCAAAATATTGACTTGATTGATGGTACAAAACACGGAGAATCATGTTGTCATCGGGTTTGACTGTTAACAGTACAGTCTGAATCCCCGGACTTTGCGCCTTTAAAATTTAATTTTGTACCAATTGCGTCAGTACTATTTATCTGCAAATAAATCTCAAATAAACAGCGTGTGTGAAGTGATAAACAGTACTTGGCGTTTGTGTAAGAATAAATTCAACAGCGAACCAAAATATCATATAAGAAATATTCTAAAAACCGAGTATTCATAAAATCAGGATATTTATGAAATAAAATCCAAGATTTATATGAAACTCCCAATTTTTAGACAGAAGTCTGTTGCCTTCTTTTTGAAAAAGATGCGGGCAAATTTTGGGGTATAACAGTTGCCCCTATTCAATCTTCTTAAACCTGAAGAGACCGATTGGAATCTGAAGGTAGAAGATGATTGAATATTTAGATGCCTTGAAAATTTGCACTTACCTCCACCGGAAGTGATGTTGGAATTTGTACTGAATGCAGCTTGGGAAATATTGTTGGCGGATCAAAACATTACCTGAGATGGGCTTTCAGATGCCATCTGGCGAATGTATTGATGGTTTGTTCATCAGAATGAATCCTTTGATTATATCTTGATGAAGGATTTGGAAACCTTTGCGTTGACCGTCACGGAACCGTCCGAGGTTACCGCTTTAAATCTTGGAGGCTGATTGTTACGGAACTGTCCAAAGTTTTTCCGCTTTAGATTTTGAATGTTTGATCGTTGTGGAACCGTCTGAGGTATCCGCTTTAGATCTTTGAAGGTTGATTGTTGTGGAACCGTCCGAGGTATCGACTTAGATCTTGAAGATTGACTGCTTTAAGGAACCGTCTGAGGTATCGACTTAGATCTGAAGGTAGATGTCGTCCTCGGTTTTTTTCGTGAGATACGAACTGACTCTTCTTTTATTTTTTGAGTTTTTGAAAATCAGAGAGTCGCCACCGACTTTTATTTTATCCAATTAGGGAAAGGTTTATAAAAGAAACAGAAAAAGACCTTTAAGAGATTTTGGGTTCGGGGGTAGGTTATACAAAGGGAAGGTATTAGCACCCCTTTGTATCCATGGTTATCCATGGGCTCTTAATTGCTTAGCTCACTTGTTTGAATCATTTGTCTTGCTTTGAAATGCTTGTATGTGGTTTTAAAATACCTTTGTAAATTAACTTTGTAATGATCCTTGTGCGGATGTATACAAAGTGTTTTATCTTTCGAAAGATGTTTTGAAAAAAGATCTTTAACTTCGTAATGATCCTTGTTTGGATATATACAAAATGTTGTCTTTTTTGAAAGTTTTGTTTGAAAAACAGTGATATGTGAAACATTTAATGTTTTGTTTGATTTGAGCAAGCAATTAGGAGATCTACCCTAAGTTCATAAGGTCCTTTCCTATTTTCTTTTAGAAAATTTTCTTTGACTGGATACAGAAAGAAATTATCTGAATTGCATTTGAAACAATAGAATTGATTTTGGAAAGAGTAACGGAGGGATTACCCTAAGAGGTGCAAGTGTGATTGTGTTTTGTTTCAGATATATTTGTCTTTGAGATTAGTGATCTAGCGCTTCAGTTTTTGTTCTTGACATACACGCAGTTTTATATGTACAGAAATTAAAGTGTGGGAATGTAAAATGCGGAAAGTAAATCTACGCTATTACATCGATTGTGCGGGAAATGTAAACTACGCTATTTACATGAATTTGACAACCTATACACTTATCTATGAATTTAAATTGCAATAAGATAAAGGGAAAATGTTTTTGGATTTTTGATGATTGATTTTAATTAGAATTAATGCATGATTAATTTAATTAAATGAGAAAAAGGTAGAAATAAAATTTAAACCTAAAAATTAAGTCTAAAATATGTTCATATTGCTTGTTAATTAATTTTAAAATAAAATTAATTTTTTTGGGATTTTTCTAATTGTTTTTTTGAAATTATTAAGTTAATTAACATGTAATTATACAAATAATTATACACATAAATTAAACTTAAAGAGAAATATTCTAAATATGTACAAAATTAGTTTATAATATATAAAATCAATTTAATAAAATAAAATATTTTTTTTCTGATTTATTGATAGGTTAGAAATAATTTAAATGAAATATATGAATATATATTGATTAATTAAACAAAATATATTAATTATTAAGAAAAATAAAATCTTTTTGTGTCAAAAATTAATACAATATTTTATTAACCTAAAAATATTTTTTGTGTATTTTTCTGATTTTTAAAAATATTATTAAATAATTTCACAAAGAGAATTAAATAAAATAGAAAATATATTAAATTATGATTCTGTGTGGCAAAGCTTTGAGAGTCCATGGTGCACTGTAGCTTCTGGCACGTTGGATGAAACTTTAATGAGATCTGAGGACTGATGGTGCGAGGGTACATGCTAACGCGTGTTTCATGTCACACGTGATCCATCTGCAAACGAAAATCCAAACGCGCGCGAACCAATTTGAATCATCCAATCAGGAGATGACACCTCGTCGTCTTCTTCCTCTCGCCTCTACTTTTAACAGCGTTTTTTACCAAAAGCGCTGTAATACACCTCCTTCATCCCTGCAAAATAACGAATAGGGGCAAACCTATACAAAAATATATCGCGACATGTCCATTTGACTCGTCCAGATCCACTGAACTTGAATATGCCTCTGGTTTATTCTAATTTCCCTAAATCGAAGGATCCCATTTCGAGCTCCAAGAACCCTAAAATGGTATATGCTTCAAACCTTCATAAAAATTAAATTAAAGCTCCAGAAACGATCAGGGAACAAAACTAAACACAAATATGGGATTACATCTTATTGAATATGCATGAATAATAGTCTTTTTGTAAATTTCAGTTTGGACAAACCGTGAGCTTTTGAGCTCGATTCAGTGAGCTTCAAGGCTTGAAATTGATTTGGAAAGGTTCAATGATGTTCAGGGATCGTGTTTAAGTATTTAATTTGGATTGAATTGAGCTGAAACTTAAAATTCGAATTTCAAATTTTTGCAAAATTTCAAGTATGATACAAGTGTGTTACAAGCATGGATTTGATTCTGAATTCGTGTGTGTCCTCTTACTGAAGTGTTCAACTTCATTTATAAGCAATGAATGTGCTGCAAAGCTAAGCTATCTTGCATTGATGATCTTTGAACCTTTGAATTTTTTAATATAAAAATCTTTGAATTCTTTGGCCATGGCTTTGAATTTTCTTCACCCTCTTGCTCTAGGCCTGCTGTACCATCTCTTTTTTGCAGAAATTAAGCTACCTTGGTGACTCAAGCAAGAGACAAAAGCTTTGGATAATGATCTTGCACCATTTCTTTTTAATTTAATTTTAAAGGTAATAAAATTAAATTAAAAAAGAAATAAAAATGTTATGGGCCCAATGTTGGTCGTGGAAGCCATTTAACATTATTGGGAACATGTTTGGATCATGAAAACTTGGCCTCTTTTGAAAAAAAAAGCATTTTGATCAATGCTAGTTTCATGCATTTTCCCAAAAAATAGCTAACTTCAACAAGGCATATCTCCCTCAATTTTGATCATATGAAAGAGTTCTTGTACTTTTTAGAAACCTCGAGATGTCCTCTACAAGCTACTTTGGAAACGTTTTTGCATTTGGAGAAGTTATCTTGATGTTATGGCCTTTGACAAAAAACCACGTTTTGTTGACTTTGAAAATGACCTGTAATGTCCTGGCTCATATTTTCCAAATGGTAAATCCAATGACCATGGGATCAATTGCATTTGAAAGATAATTGAATTTCCTTCAAAACAAGATTTGGTTGGAATTTTTTGAAAGAAAGGGGAGAGAGTTATGGCCGGTCAAAGTTCAGTTGGCTTTTTAGGAGAAAACCCTAATTTTGAAACTTTGGGTTTTGTTGATTTCTGATCTTTTCTTGATGAATTATGATCAACCATTGATCAAATGATGAATCTTTTGAAAAAATATGGATGTTGACAAAAAATTTCATTATTGACTGTCTGTTGACTTTTCGGTCAAACTGGTCGTCTGTTGACTGTTTGAGCTGCTGACTAGGCGTCTGAGTGAATTGAAGTTTGAAAATTTGTCTGGTGGTACTTTTGAGACATATGGAGGTCCATGAAATCCATTTGAGGTCTCAAAAAAACTTGTTCTCCTGAAAAAAACAAAAACCTTAGTTAGGGACTATTTGTGTAGGAGACAGTTAAGCGTACCTGATTTTTGTGCAGTGTTGAGTCTCTGCTGATCATGTGATTATCAGAAGACTTCTAGAACAAAAATCTTGGAATTTTGAAATGCAAAATATTGACTTGATTGATGGTACAAAACACGGAGAATCATGTTGTCATCGGGTTTGACTGTTAACAGTACAGTCTGAATCCCCGGACTTTGCGCCTTTAAAATTTAATTTTGTACCAATTGCGTCAGTACTATTTATCTGCAAATAAATCTCAAATAAACAGCGTGTGTGAAGTGATAAACAGTACTTGGCGTTTGTGTAAGAATAAATTCAACAGCGAACCAAAATATCATATAAGAAATATTCTAAAAACCGAGTATTCATAAAATCAGGATATTTATGAAATAAAATCCAAGATTTATATGAAACTCCCAATTTTTAGACAGAAGTCTGTTGCCTTCTTTTTGAAAAAGATGCGGGCAAATTTTGGGGTATAACAGTTGCCCCTATTCAATCTTCTTAAACCTGAAGAGACCGATTGGAATCTGAAGTAGAAGATGATTGAATATTTAGATGCCTTGAAAATTTGCACTTACCTCCACCGGAAGTGATGTTGGAATTTGTACTGAATGCAGCTTGGGAAATATTGTTGGCGGATCAAAACATTACCTGAGATGGGCTTTCAGATGCCATCTGGCGAATGTATTGATGGTTTGTTCATCAGAATGAATCCTTTGATTATATCTTGATGAAGGATTTGGAAACCTTTGCGTTGACCGTCACGGAACCGTCCGAGGTTACCGCTTTAAATCTTGGAGGCTGATTGTTACGGAACTGTCCAAAGTTTTTCCGCTTTAGATTTTGAATGTTTGATCGTTGTGGAACCGTCTGAGGTATCCGCTTTAGATCTTTGAAGGTTGATTGTTGTGGAACCGTCCGAGGTATCGACTTAGATCTTGAAGATTGACTGCTTTAAGGAACCGTCTGAGGTATCGACTTAGATCTGAAGGTAGATGTCGTCCTCGGTTTTTTTCGTGAGATACGAACTGACTCTTCTTTTATTTTTTGAGTTTTTGAAAATCAGAGAGTCGCCACCGACTTTTATTTTATCCAATTAGGGAAAGGTTTATAAAAGAAACAGAAAAAGACCTTTAAGAGATTTTGGGTTCGGGGGTAGGTTATACAAAGGGAAGGTATTAGCACCCCTTTGTATCCATGGTTATCCATGGGCTCTTAATTGCTTAGCTCACTTGTTTGAATCATTTGTCTTGCTTTGAAATGCTTGTATGTGGTTTTAAAATACCTTTGTAAATTAACTTTGTAATGATCCTTGTGCGGATGTATACAAAGTGTTTTATCTTTCGAAAGATGTTTTGAAAAAAGATCTTTAACTTCGTAATGATCCTTGTTTGGATATATACAAAATGTTGTCTTTTTTGAAAGTTTTGTTTGAAAAACAGTGATATGTGAAACATTTAATGTTTTGTTTGATTTGAGCAAGCAATTAGGAGATCTACCCTAAGTTCATAAGGTCCTTTCCTATTTTCTTTTAGAAAATTTTCTTTGACTGGATACAGAAAGAAATTATCTGAATTGCATTTGAAACAATAGAATTGATTTTGGAAAGAGTAACGGAGGGATTACCCTAAGAGGTGCAAGTGTGATTGTGTTTTGTTTCAGATATATTTGTCTTTGAGATTAGTGATCTAGCGCTTCAGTTTTTGTTCTTGACATACACGCAGTTTTATATGTACAGAAATTAAAGTGTGGGAATGTAAAATGCGGAAAGTAAATCTACGCTATTACATCGATTGTGCGGGAAATGTAAACTACGCTATTTACATGAATTTGACAACCTATACACTTATCTATGAATTTAAATTGCAATAAGATAAAGGGAAAATGTTTTTGGATTTTTGATGATTGATTTTAATTAGAATTAATGCATGATTAATTTAATTAAATGAGAAAAAGGTAGAAATAAAATTTAAACCTAAAAATTAAGTCTAAAATATGTTCATATTGCTTGTTAATTAATTTTAAAATAAAATTAATTTTTTTGGGATTTTTCTAATTGTTTTTTTGAAATTATTAAGTTAATTAACATGTAATTATACAAATAATTATACACATAAATTAAACTTAAAGAGAAAAATATTCTAAATATGTACAAAATTAGTTTATAATATATAAAATCAATTTAATAAAATAAAATATTTTTTTTCTGATTTATTGATAGGTTAGAAATAATTTAAATGAAATATATGAATATATATTGATTAATTAAACAAAATATATTAATTATTAAGAAAAATAAAATCTTTTTGTGTCAAAAATTAATACAATATTTTATTAACCTAAAAATATTTTTTGTGTATTTTTCTGATTTTTAAAAATATTATTAAATAATTTCACAAAGAGAATTAAATAAAATAGAAAATATATTAAATTATGATTCTGTGTGGCAAAGCTTTGAGAGTCCATGGTGCACTGTAGCTTCTGGCACGTTGGATGAAACTTTAATGAGATCTGAGGACTGATGGTGCGAGGGTACATGCTAACGCGTGTTTCATGTCACACGTGATCCATCTGCAAACGAAAATCCAAACGCGCGCGAACCAATTTGAATCATCCAATCAGGAGATGACACCTCGTCGTCTTCTTCCTCTCGCCTCTACTTTTAACAGCGTTTTTTACCAAAAGCGCTGTAATACACCTCCTTCATCCCTGCAAAATAACGAATAGGGGCAAACCTATACAAAAATATATCGCGACATGTCCATTTGACTCGTCCAGATCCACTGAACTTGAATATGCCTCTGGTTTATTCTAATTTTCCCTAAATCGAAGGATCCCATTTCGAGCTCCAAGAACCCTAAAATGGTATATGCTTCAAACCTTCATAAAAATTAAATTAAAGCTCCAGAAACGATCAGGGAACAAAACTAAACACAAATATGGGATTACATCTTATTGAATATGCATGAATAATAGTATTTTTGTAAATTTCAGTTTGGACAAACCGTGAGCTTTTGAGCTCGATTCAGTGAGCTTCAAGGCTTGAAATTGATTTGGAAAGGTTCAATGATGTTCAGGGATCGTGTTTAAGTATTTAATTTGGATTGAATTGAGCTGAAACTTAAAATTCGAATTTCAAATTTTTGCAAAATTTCAAGTATGATACAAGTGTGTTACAAGCATGGATTTGATTCTGAATTCGTGTGTGTCCTCTTACTGAAGTGTTCAACTTCATTTATAAGCAATGAATGTGCTGCAAAGCTAAGCTATCTTGCATTGATGATCTTTGAACCTTTGAATTTTTTAATATAAAAATCTTTGAATTCTTTGGCCATGGCTTTGAATTTTCTTCACCCTCTTGCTCTAGGCCTGCTGTACCATCTCTTTTTTGCAGAAATTAAGCTACCTTGGTGACTCAAGCAAGAGACAAAAGCTTTGGATAATGATCTTGCACCATTTCTTTTTAATTTAATTTTAAAGGTAATGAAATCAAATTAAAAAAAGAAATAAAAATGTTATGGGCCCAATGTTGGTCGTGGAAGCCATTTAACATTATTGGGAACATGTTTGGATCATGAAAACTTGGTCTCTTTTGGAAAAAAAATCATTTTGATCAATGCTAGTTTCATGCATTTTCCCAAAAAATAGCTAACTTCAACAAGGCATATCTCCCTCAATTTTGATCATATGAAGGAGTTATTATAATTTTTAGAAAACTCAAGTTGTACTCTACAAGCTACTTTGGAAACTTTTTTGCATTTGGAGAAGTTATCTTGATGTTATGGCCTTTGACAAAAAACCACTTTTTGTTGACTTTGAAAATGACCTGTAATGTCCTGGCTCATATTTTCCAAATGGTAAATCCAATGACCATGGGATCAATTTCATTTGAAAGATAATTGAATTTCCTCCAAAACAAGCTTTGTTTGGAATTTTTTGGATGAACAAGGAGAGAGTTATGGCCAGTCAAAGTTCAGTTGACTTTTTAGGAGAAAACCCTAATTTTGAAACTTAGGGTTTTGTTGATTTCTGATCTTTTCTTGATGAATTATGATCAACAATTGATCAAATGATGAATCTTTTGACAAAATATGGATGTTGACAAAAAATTTCATTTTTGACTGTCTGTTGACTTTTCGGTCAAACTGGTCGTCTGTTGATTGTTTGAGCTGCTGACTGTGCGTCTGAGCGAATTGAAGTTTGAAAATTTGTCTGGTGGTACTTTGAGACATATGGAGGTCCATGAAATCCATTTGAGGTCTCAAAAAAACTTGTTCTCCTGAAAAAAAAACAAAAACCCTGGTTAGGGACTGTTTGTGTAGGAGACAGTTAAGCGTACCTGATTTTTGTGCAGTGTTGAGTCTTTGCTGATCATGTGATTATCAGAAGACTTCTAGAACAAAAATCTTGGAATTTTGAAATGCAAAAGATTGATTTGAATGGTGATACAAAACACGGAGAATCATACTGTCAGCGCGTTTGACTTTTAACTGGTTGTCCGGGCATTAACGTAACAGTTACAGTGAAAATTCAACAGTTAAAGTTAATTTTTTCTTTTTGTTTTTTTGTTGTGTTAATGGTGAAAATTTATTTACCTGAGCTGTTAGAAAAACACAAACATAATAATTAAATAGAATATATTGTACGCGAACGAAATTACCGATAATAACCTTGAAAAATATTTAATGCACAGAAAAATAAATATTTAACTAGCAGAAAACACACATAATATTATCTTAATAATTAAATGACAGTACGACAGATAGTATGACATTTAATACTGACAGTACAAATATTACATAATATAATGAACAATACGACAAATGAAATAAACGGTACATTATTTGAAAGCGTAAGATACGACAAACTTTAAAAATGACGATTAAAAACCCATGCTATAAATAACAACATATAGATGAACGGTAGTGTAAGCAACCCAGGTCCGCATTTTTCAGGACTATGCAGACAGAAAAAGGACATGATCACCACCAAAACAGTGATGACCATAAGAAAAAACGTATCCATCCACTTTGCCATTTTTGCCGGGGAAGAAGAGAAAATAATTATGAGGTAGAAGTTTGAGAAATGAGTGAAACTTGATGTGATAATTTATGGAAAAATGAGGGGTATTTATAGAGTGAAAAGAAGGATAGAGACGTTGGGGAATGAAGTGATACCGTACAAAAAAGGAAATTTTGAGTGGTAGTAGGTTTTGAAAGAAAGTGTATGGTAGGGTTTGAAAAGAGAGATGTATGGAATAAAGTTAGGATTTGATTTGAAAGAAAGAGATTTGAAAAGAAAGGAAGAGATTTTGAAAATAATAGAAGAGATTTTGAAAATAATAATATAGTACAAAAATTAGTGGGAAACAAAAACTAATAATAATTTAATTGTTACCAGTACAGTCTGAATCCCCGGACTCTGCGCCTGCAAAATTTAATTCTGTACCAATTACGTTAGTACTATTTATCTGCAAATAAATCTCAAATAAATAGCGTGTGTGAAGTGATAAACAGTATTTGGCGTTTGTGTAAGAATAAATTCAACAGCGAACCAAAATACCGTATAAGAAATATTCTAAAAACTGAGTATTCGTAAAATCAAGATATTTATGAAATAAAATCCAAGATTATATGAAACTCCCAATTTTTAGACAGAAGTCTGTTGCCTTCTTTTTGGAAAAAGATGCGGGCAAATTTTGGGGTATAACAGTTGCCCCTATTCAATCTTCTTAACCCTGAAGAGACCGATTGGAATCTGAAGGTAGAAGATGATTGAATATTTAGATGCCCTGAAAATTTGCACTTACCTCCACCGGAAGTGATGTTGGAAATTGCTTTGAATGTTGTCTGAGAAATGTTGTTGGCAGATCAAAACATTACCTGCGAGGAGCTTTCAGATGCCATCTGGCGAATGTATTGATGGTTTGTTCATCAGAATGAATCCTTTGATTATATCTTGATGAAGGATTTGAAAACCTCTGCGTTAACCGTCACGGAACCGTCCGAAGTTACCGCTTTAAATCTTGGAGGCTGATCGTTACGGAACTGTCCAAAGTTTTTCCGCTTTAGATTTTGAATGTTTGATCGTTGTGGAACCGTCTGAGGTATCCGCTTTAGATCTTTGAAGGTTGATCGTTGTGGAACCGTCCGAGGTATCAACTTAAATCTTGAAGATTGACTGCTTTAAGGAACCGTCCGAGGCATCGACTTAGATCTGAAGGTAGATCATTTTAAGGAACCGTCCAAGGTATTGACTTAGATCTGAAGGTAGATCATTTTAAGGAACCATCCAAGGTATCAACTTAGATTTGAAGGTAGATCATTAAGGAACCGTCCAAGGTATCGACTTAGATCTGCGTTGCTTGTTTTGAGTTGATAGGTGGTTCGGAAAGAGATTTCTTCAGAATGAATCTTTGGTTTGATTATATCTGAGAGGAATGTTTGTCTGAATAGAATCCAGGAGAGTACTGCATGTGATTGAGAATAGCTTGCTGAGTATATTCGTCTACCTGAAAAACCAAGTTAGTGACATGTAATGTCATGATGCATGTAATGTATATGTTGAGATTCTTAATCTAAATGAGAACCGTGCATGTTATGTATGCGTTTGTCATGAAACATTATATGCTATGTATGAATATGTGTATGATGTATGATGTATGGACATGACTTATGCAGTTTAGAGCGTATCAAACTTCTGGTTGGGAAAATAAATCCCTGCTTGCTATTTTGGAAATGAAGGCATTGTGATTGTTGGAAATTGCTATCTTGTTCGAGTACACTCAGCTGGGGAACTTCCTTACGGACCAGGGTGTTCTGTTGAGGGATCTTTGACTACCGTTCGAGGATGGAGGTAATTTGAAAGTTCTGATTTTGATGTACCCTGAATGGGAATAAGAAGGATGTGTAATCCTCCGATGCACTATTTGATCAAACCTTGGTGTGGAGGATCACACCTTCTAGGGATAGTGATCTTGAACAACCCTGCTGGGGAATAAGGTTTCTCGAATCACTTTGTTGGAGAGAAAAATCTCATTGATGATTCTGCTGAGAAACGTATCTCTGTTGGGGAATTTTTCTTCTGATGCTGGTTTCGGGATGATGTCCAGATGATTGAGACATTACCTGAATGCTATTCCTGTTTGTTAGAACAAGATTTGTTCTTATCAATTATCTTAGTTTTGATGATAACAATAATATGAATTTTGCTTAAGATAATATGGTACTCTAATCCAATGCAATTTCCCTTTCAGGAAATATATATAAAGAGTACGCATAATTCAGCGCTCAGAAGCTTTGTCTCAAAGGGTTCAGCATGCAACATCAGAACATGGTCTGGCAAGACATCAGAAGATGGTCGAAGCAGAATCAGAACATGGGTCTATGGAAGCATCAGAAGAACAAGAGATCAGAAGCACTGAAGCATCAGAAGATGGTATCACGCTCAGAAGCACTTCAAGGTCAGAAGATCAGAAGATGCTATGCACCAAGCTGTTTGACTCTGATGATATTCAAACGTTATATTCACAAACATCAGATCAGAAGAAAGTACAGGTGGCAGACTACGCTGACTGACAAAAGGAACGTTAAAGCTACTAAAGGCAACGTCAGTAGACACAGCGTGAACAAGGCTCGAGGTAGTTGACAAAAGCGTATAACATTAAATGCAATGCTGTACGGAACACGCAAAGCATTAAATGCACTCAACGGTCATCTTCTCAACGCCTATAAATATGAAGTTCTGATGAGAAGCAAGGTTAATCAATTCTTAACAACTCTGAACGAAAATAAACTTGTTGAAACGCTATTCAATCAAAGCTCAGAATCTTCATCAACTCACTACATTGCTGTTGTAATATCTTAGTGAGATTAAGCTTAAACGATAAGAGAAATATCACAGTTTGTGATTATAGCTTTTAAGAAGCATTTGTAAACTCTTGAATAGATTACATTAAGTTGTAAGGAACTAGAGTGATCGTGTGATCAGTATACTCTAGGAAGTCTTAGCAGTTGGCTGAGCAGTTTGTAACTAGAGTGATCAGGTTGATCAGTAGACTCTAGAAAAGTCTTAGAAGTTGTCTAAGCAGTTGTTCCTGGAGTGATCAAGTTGTGATCAGAATACTCTAGAAGACTTAGTCGTGGACTAAGTGGAAAACCATTGTAATCCGTGCGATTAGTGGATTAAATCCTCAGGTTGAGGTAAATCATCTCTGCGGGGGTGGACTGGAGTAGCTTCGTTAACAGCGAACCAGGATAAAAATAATTGTGCAATTTATTTTTATCGTCCAAGATTTAAAGTCACACTTATTCAATCCCCCCCTTTCTAAGTGTTTTTCTATCCTTCAATTGGCATCAGAGCGCCGGTTCTAAGGTGCAAGCACTTAACCGTGTTTAGAAAAGATTCAGGAAGAGAAAAACGCTTCAGTAAAAGATGGTTGATGAAAGTGAAAAGACTACACCTACATCTGCATCTACATCTGGCTCTGCTGAGCAATACAACGGTAACAATGGTTATACTAGACCGCCGGTATTTGATGGTGAAAACTTTGAATACTGGAAAGATAAACTGGAAAGTTACTTTCTGGGTCTAGATGGTGATCTATGGGATCTTCTGATGGATGGTTACAAACATCCTGTAAATGCCAGAGGCGTAAAGCTAACAAGGCAAGAAATGGATGATGATCAGAAAAAGCTTTTCAGGAATCATCATAAATGCAGAACTGTTTTGCTGAATACTATCTCTCATGCTGAGTATGAGAAGATATCTAACAGGGAAACGGCCTATGATATATATGAGTCCTTGAAAATGACTCATGAAGGAAATGCTCAAGTCAAGGAGACAAAAGCTCTTGCCTTAATCCAGAAGTATGAAGCCTTCAAGATGGAGGATGATGAAGACATTGAAAAGATGTTTTCGAGATTTCAAACTCTGACTGCTGGATTGAGAGTTCTTGACAAAGGATACACCAAGGCTGATCATGTAAAGAAGATCATCAGAAGCTTACCCAGAAGATGGGGTCCTATGGTGACTGCATTCAAGATTGCAAAGAATCTGAATGAAGTTTCTCTGGAAGAGCTGATCAGTGCCTTGAGAAGCCATGAGATTGAGCTGGATGCAAATGAGCCTCAAAAGAAAGGTAAATCTATTGCATTAAAATCTAATATCAAGAAATGTACTAACGCTTTTCAGGCCAAAGAAGAAGATCCTGAAGAATCAGAATCTGAAGAAGAAGATGAACTGTCCATGATTTCCAGAAGGGTAAATCAACTCTGGAAGAGCAAGCAAAGGAAGTTCAGAGGCTTCAGAAGTTCAAAGAGATTTGAACATGGAGAATCTTCTGATGACAGAAGATCTGACAAGAAGAAGGTCATGTGCTATGAATGCAATGAACCAGGACACTTCAAGAATGAATGTCCAAATCTTCAGAAGGAGAATCCCAAGAAGAAGTTTCATAAGAAGAAAGGTCTTATGGCAACCTGGGATGAGTCAGAAGATGATTCAGAAGATGAGCAGGCTAACTGTGCGCTGATGGCGACAGAAGATGACGGATCAGAATCTACATCAGAATCAGATTCTGAAGAGGTATTTTCTGAACTTACTAGAGATGAGTTAGTTTCCGGATTAACTGAACTTCTGGAATCCAAGTCTCAGATTTGTATTAAATACAAAAAGCTGAAAAAGCTATTTGAATTTGAAACAAAGAGGCTTGAATTGGAAAATTCTGAATTGAAAGATAAACTTTTAAAATTATCCAATGATGTTGGATCTCCTTCTAATTCAGAAAAATCCACTCCTAGTCTAAACCATATTCTGAAAGAATATGATTTAAGTTTCAGGAAGTTCTTATCTAGAAGTATTGGCAGAAGTCAGCTAGCTTCTATGATATATGCCGTATCTGGAAACAAAAGAGTTGGCATTGGTTATGAGGGTGAAACCCCATACAAACTTGAACCTGTTGATGAAATGAAACTCACATACAAGCCATTGTATGATCAGTTCAAGTATGGCCACTCTCATGATATTAGGCACACTTCACATGCACAAAGTTTTCACATAACACACACCAAGAAGCATGTGACACAACCTAGGAAATATCATGAAACTCATATTAAAAATTATCATGCTGTTCCTCCTATTGCTTATAATGTCAAACCCAAGTTCAATCAGAACTTGAGAAAATCTAACAAGAAAGGACCCAAGAAAATGTGGGTACCTAAGGATAAGATTATTCCTATTGCAGATATCCTTGGCTGCAAAAAGGACAAAGCACAACATGTCATGGTACCTGGACTCTGGATGCTCACGACACATGACAGGAAGAAGGTCTATGTTCCAAGACCTGGTGCTTAAGTCTGGAGGAGAAGTCAAGTTTGGAGGAGATCAGAAGGGCAAGATAATTGGCTCTGGAACTATAAAGTCTGGTAACTCTCCTTCCATTTCTAATGTACTTCTTGTAGAAGGATTAACTCATAACCTCTTATCTATCAGTCAATTAAGTGACAATGGTTATGATATAATCTTCAATCAAAAGTCTTGCAAGGCTGTAAATCAGAAGGATGGCTCAATCCTATTTACAGGCAAGAGGAAGAACAACATTTATAAGACAGATCTGCAAGATCTTATGAGTCAGAAGGTGACTTGTCTTATGTCTGTTTCTGAAGAGCAGTGGGTCTGGCACAGGAGATTAGGTCATGCTAGTTTGAGAAAGATCTCTCAGATTAACAAACTGAATCTTGTCAGAGGACTCCCTAATCTGAAATTCAAATCAGATGCTCTTTGTGAAGCATGTCAGAAGGGCAAGTTCTCCAAACCTGCATTCAAGTCTAAGAATGTTGTTTCTACCTCAAGGCCATTAGAACTCTTGCACATTGATCTGTTTGGACCAGTCAAAACAGCATCTGTCAGAGGAAAGAAATATGGATTAGTCATCGTAGATGATTATAGTCGCTGGACGTGGGTAAAATTCTTGAAACACAAGGATGAGACTCATTCAGTGTTCTTTGATTTCTGCATTCAGATTCAATCTGAAAAAGAGTGTAAAATCATAAAGGTCAGAAGTGATCATGGTGGTGAATTTGAGAACAGATCCTTTGAAGAGTTCTTCAAAGAAAATGGTATTGCCCATGATTTCTCTTGTCCTAGAACTCCACAGCAAAATGGGGTTGTAGAACGAAAGAATAGGACTCTGCAAGAAATGGCCAGAACCATGATCAATGAAACCAATATGGCTAAGCATTTCTGGGCAGAAGCAATAAACACTGCATGCTATATTCAGAATAGAATCTCTATCAGACCTATTCTAAATAAGACTCCCTATGAATTGTGGAAGAATAAAAGGCCCAACATTTCATATTTCCATCCTTTTGGATGTGTATGTTTTATTCTGAACACTAAAGATCGTCTTGGTAAGTTTGATTCCAAAGCTCAAAAATGTTTTCTTCTTGGATATTCTGAACGCTCAAAAGGCTACAGAGTATACAATACTGAAACATTGATTGTGGAAGAATCAATCAATATCAGATTTGATGATAAGCTTGGTTCTGAAAAACCAAAGCAAGTTGATAATTTTGCAGGTTATGATATTGACATATCAGAAGTTGTTGAGCCGAGAAGCAATGCATCAGAAGCAGAGCTTCTCAGAAGCAAAGAATCTGAAGATCAAGTATCAGCTTCTCTGGAGGATCTAAGTATTTCTGAAGAACCATCTGTCAGAAGATCATCTAGACTCATCTCTGGTCATTCAGAAGATGTCATTCTTGGAAAGAAGGATGATCCAATCAGAACAAGAGCATTCCTTAAGAACAATGCAGACTGTCAATTAGGTCTTGTATCTTTGATCGAGCCAACTTCTGTTGATCATGCTCTAGAAGATCCAGACTGGATAATTGCTATGCAAGAAGAACTGAATCAGTTTACAAGGAATGATGTTTGGGATCTTGTTCCTAGACCAGATGGATTCAATATAATTGGTACAAAATGGGTCTTCAGAAACAAGCTCAGTGAGAAAGGTGAGGTGGTAAGGAACAAAGCCAGATTGGTGGCTCAGGGTTATAGTCAGCAAGAAGGGATTGACTATACAGAAACCTTTGCACCAGTGGCCAGGTTAGAGTCTATTCGTCTATTAATTTCTTTTGCCACTCAACATAACATCACTCTCTATCAGATGGATGTTTAGAGTGCCTTCTTAAATGGTTATATAGATGAAGAAGTTTATGTCCATCAACCTCCTGGTTTTGAAGACTCTATGTCTCCGAATCATGTGTTTAAACTAAAGAAATCATTATATGGATTGAAGCAAGCTCCCAGAGCTTGGTATGAACGCTTAAGTTCTTTCCTTCTAGATAATGGTTTCACTAGAGGAAAAGTGGACACTACTCTCTTTTGTAAAACCTTTGAAAAGGATATTTTAATCTGTCAAATATATGTAGATGATATTATTTTTGGAACATCTAATGCTACACTTGGAAAGGAGTTTGCTAAGTCTATGCAGGCTGAGTTTGAAATGAGCATGATGGGAGAACTCAAGTATTTCCTTGGAATACAAATAAATCAAACATCAGAAGGAACATATGTTCACCAAACCAAGTATGTGAAGGAACTTCTGAAGAAGTTTAATCTTCTGGACTGCAAAGAAGCCAAAACTCCTATGCATCCAACATGCATCCTAGGTAAGGATGAGGTAAGTAAGAAGGTAGATCAGAAGTTATACAGAGGTATGATTGGATCTCTTCTATATTTGACTGCTTCTAGACCTGACATTCTGTTCAGTGTTTGTTTGTGTGCTAGATTCCAATCAGATCCTAGAGAATCTCATTTAACTGCTGTTAAGAGAATTCTAAGGTATCTGAAAGGTACTACTAATGTTGGTTTAGTTTACAGAAAATCTAAAGAATACAACTTAGTAGGATTCTGTGATGCTGATTATGCTGGAGACAGAATTGAAAGAAAAAGTACTTCAGGAAGTTGCCAATTTCTTGGAAGTCATTTGATCTCTTGGTATAGCAAGAAGCAAGCAACTATTGCTCTATCAACAACAGAAGCAGAATATGTCGCTGCTGCTGGCTGTAGTACACAGATGCTCTGGATGAAGAGTCAGTTGGAAGATTTTCAGATATTTGAGAGTAACATTCCTATATTCTGTGATAATACTTCTGCTATATGTTTATCTAAGAATCCTATTCTTCATTCAAAAGCTAAACATATTGAGATTAAACATCATTTCATAAGGGACTATGTTCAGAAGGGTGTTATTTCTTTAAACTTTGTGGATACAGACCATCAATGGGCTGATATCTTTACAAAACCCCTGGCTGAAGATAGGTTTAAATTCATTCTGAAGAACATCAGTATGGATCTATGCCCAGAATGAGAAGATGAGAAGTTCTTATATATGAGTATCTTCTGAAATGAAATGTGATTTTCCAATCAGAAGTTCTGATTGAAATCTTTTAGAAATTATGATTCGGTTATTACTAACGTTTCATTGTCTAAGTTGATTCAGAACCTCTTTTAAAGCAAAACAGCTGTTACGTTTTATCTCGGGATGGTAAACCTGTCGTTACTATTCATGGATAAACGCGCGTGCAGTTGAAGGGACGCCGACCATAGGTAACTGTGCTAGTCACCTCATTTGTCTTTATTATCTCTCCTCACGTCACGTAACATTAAATGCTAGTCATCATTCGTTTCATTTTATTTCCTTTTAAATACTCTTCAAAATGGTTTTTGGTTTCCTATCTCTCTGTTTTCCTCTTAAAGTTTTTTTCTTCTCTCTCTCTCTCTCTCTCGTTTTTCATTTCTTTTCTCAAAACCTAGCGTTAACCCTAAGCCTGTTGTAGCTCCATGACTCAAAGGCGACAGATCTCTGTGCATCTCGGGATGGCTCTTCTAATACCTCTCAAGTCAGATCCTTCTTTGATGTGGTTATCAACTTTCATCCAAAGACAGAAGACTTTCTTGAGTTTTAGGAAGATATGCTCAACTTCTATGTTGAGTTTCTTGACCGAATGTTGTATTTTTTAATTTTTGTAGTCATTTCCTCTTTGGAAATTCTACTTTGTATTTGCCAGGAATGTTTTTCATCTTGTTAAAACATAGGAACCTTTTGTAATATCTTTTGATTATCAATGAAAAGTTTCTTTGTGTTTTACATTCCAGTAAATGTTTTTTTTGTCGTTTTATACATCTGAATCTTTTTAAATATTCTTTTTGATGTTATGACAAAAAGGGGGAGAAGATAAATGATAAATGATTTGATTAAATCTATCAGTTGCTGGGTAAAGAGGCTCCCACACATTCACTAACAAGAACTGCAAGTTCTATATGGTTTAAGTGTTTTGCAGGTATACTGAAGAGAATCTTCAAAGCAAACACAAGAAGCAAAACCATGGAAACTGAAGCAAGCTGAGTGCTGTCAAGCTTCAGAGATCAGAAGCAAGAAAGAAGAATGAATCAGAAGCACTGATAATAGAATTTGAATATCATTGTCTATCCTGTTCTGACAAAATTCTATTTGCTCTGATACATATAATGTTATGGCTCTGATACATATAATGTGTTCAAACATACATTTTATGTTCTAACTCGTTCATGCTGACTTTTGTCGTTTAGTTTTTGTTCTGTAACATTTCAGGATGTAGAGATGCTCTGATGATGCTCTGGTACATTCAACAATGTTCTGATACAAATCTAGCATGAAGTGATGATTGGTAGACATTCAAAGTTCTGAAGCTATCCGAGGGAAGCAGAAATCAGAAGATGTGAATGTTCTAAAAGATCCAGAAAACTCAAGTTCTGAAGCTGTCCTGAATGGAAGCAGAAATCAGAAGCTGTGAATGTTCTGAAGATCAAAGAAATTCAAGTTCTGAAGCTGTCCTGAATGGAAGTAGAAGTCAGAAGCTGTGAATGTTCTGAAGATCAAAGAAATTCAAGTTCTGAAGCTGTCCACGATGGAAGCAGGAATCAGAAGCTGTGAGTGTTCTAAGGATCTAAAGAAATTCAAGTTCTGAAGCTGTCAAATGGAAGCAGAAGTCAGAAGCTATGAATTCTCTGAAGGCAGAAGCTTATATGATCGTCTCTACCGAAATAATCAGGGAAGTCTTTTATCAAAGTTCTTCGAGTATTTATTTCAGGGGGAGATTATTTATCTCAGGGGGAGATTATTAATCTCAGGGGGAGACATATTCATATGCTTATGCTATAGCTGTGTAATTTGTCTTTTGCCGTCTACTCTTTCTGATCGCAAATTCATATCATTTATATATGTTTTTGTCATCATCAAAAAGGGGGAGATTGTTAGAACAAGATTTGTTCTTATCAATTATCTTAGTTTTGATGATAACAATAATATGAATTTTGCTTAAGATAATATGGTACTCTAATCCAATGCAATTTCCCTTTCAGGAAATATATATAAAGAGTACGCATAATTCAGCGCTCAGAAGCTTTGTCTCAAAGGGTTCAGCATGCAACATCAGAACATGGTCTGACAAGACATCAGAAGATGGTCGAAGCAGAATCAGAACATGGGTCTATGGAAGCATCAGAAGAACAAGAGATCAGAAGCACTGAAGCATCAGAAGATGGTATCACGCTCAGAAGCACTTCAAGGTCAGAAGATCAGAAGATGCTATGCACCAAGCTGTTTGACTCTGATGATATTCAAACGTTATATTCACAATCATCAGATCAGAAGAAAGTACAGGTGGCAGACTACGCTGACTGACAAAAGGAACGTTAAAGCTACTAAAGGCAACGTCAGTAGACACAGCGTGAACAAGGCTCGAGGTAGTTGACAAAAGCGTATAACATTAAATGCAATGCTGTACGGAACACGCAAAGCATTAAATGCACTCAACGGTCATCTTCTCAACGCCTATAAATATGAAGTTCTGATGAGAAGCAAGGTTAATCAATTCTTAACAACTCTGAACGAAAATAAACTTGCTGAAACGCTATTCAATCAAAGCTCAGAATCTTCATCAACTCACTACATTGCTGTTGTAATATCTTAGTGAGATTAAGCTTAAACGATAAGAGAAATATCACAGTTTGTGATTATAGCTTTTAAGAAGCATTTGTAAACTCTTGAATAGATTACATTAAGTTGTAAGGAACTAGAGTGATCGTGTGATCAGTATACTCTAGGAAGTCTTAGCAGTTGGCTGAGCAGTTTGTAACTAGAGTGATCAGGTTGATCAGTAGACTCTAGAAAAGTCTTAGAAGTTGTCTAAGCAGTTGTTCCTGGAGTGATCAAGTTGTGATCAGAATACTCTAGAAGACTTAGTCGTGGACTAAGTGGAAAACCATTGTAATCCGTGCGATTAGTGGATTAAATCCTCAGGTTGAGGTAAATCATCTCTGCGGGGGTGGACTGGAGTAGCTTCGTTAACAGCGAACCAGGATAAAAATAATTGTGCAATTTATTTTTATCGTCCAAGATTTAAAGTCACACTTATTCAATCCCCCCCTTTCTAAGTGTTTTTCTATCCTTCACTGTTTTTCTTATAAACATCAATCATATTCAAATGCATATGTTCATTCAAAATTATCATTGAGACGTTTACGCGTTCAAAACAGAAAAAGTGAAAACATTGATTTTGAACATGAGCTATATTGATTTTGAAAGAGAGCCATAATAGGCTGATTAGTACAAGGAGACAAAATCCTAGTAGTAGGAAATTGTCATAAAACTTTAAAAAGTACTTATAAAGGGAAATAGCTATGTGAAAACAATCCAGTCAAGTTTCAACTCTGCTATTGTCAATCTGTCTTCGAGTATCTCATCCCTCACTTGTTGGAAGAAAATGATTGGACTGATTGGTGCCTTTGATGTGTTGAACCTTGAAGGTGAGTAGGTAGCCAAACGGGACATAGTCGTACGCTTTATTCCCTAACTTTTGCCTAGGCTGCCTTTTCAGGTTTTCAGCCTACCGGGATAATTATTTATTTAGTCTCTAATTTTTGCCTGGATCGCCCTTTCAGGTTTTCAATCCACCGAGACGCTCATTTTTTGCCTAAGTCGCCCTTTCAAGTTTTCAACTTAGCGAGCTTTTTTTTAAGCGAAGTACTTTTTGACTATGTCCGCATTTACAGGGTGTGGGAAATCCTCGCCATCCATAGTGGTAAGCAACATGGCTCCGCCGGAAAATACTGTCTTGATTACAAATGGTCCCTCATAAGTGGGAGTCCACTTGCCCCTGGGGTCGCCCTGTGGTAAGATGATACGCTTGACAACCAAATCACCGGTTTGATATGCCTGACTTTTGACTTTCTTGTTGAAGGCTTTGATCATACGTTTCTGGTACAACTGACCATGACAACTAGCCGCAAGCCTCTTCTCATCAATCAAATTTATCTGGTCCAACCGAGTCTAAATCCAATCGTCTTCGTCTAGATCAACTTTTTTCATAATCCTCAGGGAAGGAATCTGAATTTCAATTGGAAGAAATGCCTCCATACCATAGACTAAGGAAAATGGAGTTGCCCCTGTTGAAGTACGCGCTGATGTGTGATAACCATGAAGAGCAAAAGGTAACATTTCATGCCAGTCTTTGTAGGTTACTGTCATTTTTTGTATGATCTTCTTGATGTTTTTGTTGGCAGCTTCCACAACGCCATTCATCTTTGGTCGATATGGGGATGAATTATGATGTTTAATCTTGAACTGCGTGCAGAGTTCAGTAATCATCTTGTTGTTTAAATTTGTGCCATTGTCTTTGATGATCCTTTCAGGGATGCCATACCGACAAATGAGATTGTGCTTGATAAACTGGGCCACCACATTCTTGGTGACAGAAGCAAACGAGGCTGCCTCTACCCATTTGGTGAAGTAATCAATAGCGACCAGGATAAAACGATGTCCGTTGGAAGCAGTAGGCTTGATTTCTCCAATCATATCGATTCCCCACATTGCAAAAGGCCAAGGAGTCGTCAGGACGTTTAATGGGACTGGAGGTACATGTACTTTGTCGGCATATATCTGGAATTTGTCGTTCCATCTTTCCACTTGATTTTTCTTCAACAATTTGAAGATCGGCACACAAGTAGTAGTCATATGGGCAATAAATCTGGAGATGTAGTTCAGACGTCCCAAGAATCCTCTGACTTGTTTCTCGGTACGGGGTATGGGCATTTCTTGAATGGCTTTGACCTTGGCAGGATCAACTTCAATACCCTTGCTGCTGACGATGAAACCTAAGAGTTTACCGGATCTTACTCCAAAGGTACACTTGTTTGGATTCAGTCGTAACCTGTACTTCTTGAGTCTGTCAAACAGCTTGTGCAGATGATCCAAATGTTCTTCTTCGGTGTTGGACTTTGCAATCATATCATCGACATAAACCTCTATTTCCTGATGAATCATATCATGGAACAGATCTACCATTGCGCGCTGATATGTTGCTCCTGCATTCTTTAAACCAAAGGGCATCACTTTGTAACAAAAAGTTCCCCAGGGTGTTGTAAAGGTTGTTTTTTCCATGTCTTCGGGCGCCATCTTGATTTGATTGTAACCGGAGAATCCGTCCATAAAGGAAAATACCTTGCATTGTGCCGTATTGTCAACCAGTACATCAATGTGAGGTAAAGGGAAATCATCTTTGGGACTTGCCCGATTCAGATCTCTGTAGTTTACACACATTCTGACCTTCCCGTCTTTTTTAGGTACAGGCACGATGTTAACTATCCATGGAGGATAACTTACAACTTTTAGAAAGCCAGCGTTGAATTGTTTCTCAACCTCGTCTTTGATCTTCTTGGACATGTCGGGCCTACTTCTCCGCAATTTCTGCTTAACTGGAGTGCTACCTTCTTTGATTGGCAGGCGATGGACCACAATATCCGTGTCAAGGCCAGGCATATCTTCATAGGACCAAGCGAATATCTCAATGTAGTCTTGTAACATTTGAAGCAGTCTTTGCTTGACACTGTCTTCTAAATCGGCCCCTATCTTGACTTCTTTCTTTTCTTCGTCACTGCCCAGGTTGATAACTTCAATTGGCTCTTCATGCGGCTGTATAGTCTTTTCTTCTTGTTCTAATAGCCTTGCAAGTTCCCTAGGTACTTCACAATCTTCCTCACTTTCGTCCTCAGTTTGGTAGATCGGATTTTCAAAGTCATGATTGGCAATAGCAGAATCGTTATCAACAGGATCCAGAGTGAATGTGAATCTGCATTTATTATGTGGGTGTGTGTAAGAACACATAGCTATTTGAAAATGAATGAAGTAAAGAAAGAAACAAAAAGGATCACAAGATTTGAATATGCAAACGTCCCATGATTTTATTGAATGAACATATGATCATGGTATGACAAACCCTTATAAAAAGGACCAGTGTGCTTCGGGCAAGGCACCTGGCTTTTAAGTTCATGGTTCGATAGTACAAGAACCATTTTTATCTTTGAACATATAAACAACGAAAACAGGAAATTGCATTTACTCCTGATCAAAGGAGATAACATCTTCGGCTTCCCAGTTGTTCAATCCATTGTTATGAGTAGGGAATATCCAACTGCTCCAGTTGCAATTGTCTTCTTCGTCTTCCACAGCATTGGATTCTTTGGTGGTGAAATGAGCTGTTGATCCTTCAGGATGAGCAAGATACTCTGCTGGATACGAGAGCCCAGGCTGAGATACTTCTGTTGGCTGAGAGAGATACCCAATAAGATCGTCCCATCCAGTTGGGATGATGTCTTTGAGGGAGACTTGTGCACTTTGGGTAGCAGTGTACTGCATCAGAAAATCATTCTCGTTATTTGGTGTTTCCCAGACTTCTTCAGGAGCGACAGGGCTTGTGAGTGTCATATTGTCTTCGAAATGGTTGTCCCATCCAGTTGGGGTGATGTCTTCAATAGAGATCTGCGAACTCAGGGGAGCGGAATACTTCACCATAAAGTCATACTTACCACTTGGCTCTCCCAGTGTATCCCAGACTTCTTTCGGACTAGGTGGACTTTGGTATTGCTCAGTAATGGAACTTGTGAAAATTTTGCAATCTTCGAACTGATCATCCCATCCAGTTGGGACGATGTCTTCAATGGCAATAAAAGAACTCTGAGGAGCGGTGTACTTCACCAGAAAATCATACCTGCCGCTTGGTTCTCCCAAAGTATCCCAAACTTCCTTGGAAACAGGTGGAACTTCATCTTCAATAGCATTTACTCCTTGGCTGATGAAATGTGACATTAATCCTCCAGAACGAGGACTTTGATCATTCTTCTGAGTTCCATTAGCATAGCCCGGACCTAGCTTATCGAACTTGTAAGGCACATCAAGGAGTTGTCCCTATACTGTGCAACCACCTTCTTCGATCACAGCTTTAGCATCTTTGTGAGAAGCCATCGTTGGAGTTATTTTTGTAGCAGGAGTAGCAGAAATATGTTTGGCAGTAGAGACATCTGGAGGGACCACCTCAAAAGATTGGCAGGGGGTTTCAATGAATTCGCCATCCATCTCAACATACTTGGAGTTACTCAGGTGGCTAACCACATATTCTTCTTCGCCATAAACTGTGACGACCTTGCCTTTTACCGGATACTTTAACTTCTGATGCAGGGTAGAAGTTACAGCGCTTGCCCCATGTATCCAAGGGCGTCCTAGTAAACAGGAGTATGCTGGATGAATTTCCATCACATAAAAGGTAGAATCAAAGATCTGAGAGCCCACTCTGATTGGGAGCTTAACTTCTCCATATACTGTTCTTGTTGATCCGTCGAAGGCTCTTACCACAACATCGCTTGGTTGTAACACAACTCCTTCAAAGTCAAGTTTTTCCAGTACTACTTTTGGTAACACATTTAAGGAGGAACCATTGTCTACCAGCACATGAGACAGAGTGGTGCCGTTACATTCAATAGAGATGTGCAGGGCTTTATTGTGATTTTTTCCCAACAGGGGTTAAATCAGCATCAGAGAAACCGAGACCGTTATCTACTGTTAGATTGGCAACACAATTTTCAAATTGGTCGACTGAAATCTCCTGTGGTTCATGTGCAGCTTTCAAGAACTTCATTAAGGCCTTGGCATGAGCTTCGGAATACTTTAGCAGAGACAGCATTGAAATCTTTGAAGTAGTGTGCCCCAGTTGTTCGACAATATTGTAATCACTTTTGCAGATGATTTTCAATATTTCCTCCATTTCTTGCCTCGATGGATCTTCAACAATGACTTCCACAGGTACTTGAACTGGTTCAACTAGCGGCTCTTTGCCTCGAGCGTTGATATCTTGATTAGGAACTAGGACCTGGACTGGATTGGTAGCAATATTTGGAGAAATTTCTGGTGAAAAGATCCTTCCACTTCTCGTAATCTTACTAGTACCCACAATATTATCAACAGTTGGAGTAGTAAAATTCATGGCCTCTTCAGTCAAGGTGTCTTGTTTAACTCCATGGATATAAACATTAGTGCCATAACTCCACGGGACAGCTTTGTCTGAGGAGCATGGAAATGGAGCTGGACTGGTGATGATTACAGATGCCACCCTGGGTGCAGCAGAAATTTTGAAGGGAGCTTTGGTAGGGATTTTCAATGGTATGTTAGAAACCACTGAGACGTCCTCTATCCTCATCCCATTTGAAAAAACTTCACACAAATTGTCTATAGAAGGGAGCTTCTCAAACATAATGATACGATGATCCATCCACTTTTGGATTCCTCCTTTCAGATTTTCACAACCATTGGGTAGGTATGCACAATAAAAGCAATCAGGGTCACAACCTGGGAATAAACCAGCTCGTATTAGCTTTCTTTTGACTTCAAGGAGCGGAGTTGACAATTCTCTCACATCATAGATATAAACAGTGTCTATGATATCATTAACGGTCTTGTCGTGCTTTGGCATAGGTGCAGTGATGACATTTGGAGTCTCTGGAGGATCGAATTCAATTTCCCCAACATCTATCATGTCTTGTATTTTATTTTTCAGGGCCCAACAGTGATCTGCGTCATGTCCTGGACAGTTAGAATGGTATGCACATGTTACGTCGGGGCGATAACTCGGAGAGGAAGTGTTGACATTCTTTGGAGGGTCTTTCAATGTGATCAGATTTGCTTTTAACAAGTGTTGCAATGCTTGAGAGATTGGCATGTTGATTCTGGTGAAGTTTCTTCTCGGTGCATCTGGTCGACGCGTATACTTCGGCGGTTGATATTTTTGAGGTGCAGCTGCAGAGATCAGAATAGCCCCTACAGATTGGTGATGCTCACTTTTGCGACCTTTCTGACTATGCATTGTATTGACTTCATTTCTTCCACTGATGGGCCTTTTTGTAGTACCAGAGGAGGAGCCTACTTGAATTTTTCCACTTTGTATGCCGCTTTCGACACGCTCTCCAGTTAATATCAGGTCAGTGAAACCTGACGACGAGCTTCCCAGCAAATGACTGTAGAAAGGGCCAGTTAAAGTGCCCATGAACATGTCGACCAGCTCGTGATCAGATAAGGGTTGTTGAACCCTTCCAGATAGATCTCTCCATTTTTGTGCATACTCTTTGAAACTTTCTTTTGGTGCCATAGTCATGCCTCGTAGTTGAGTACGGGTTGGTGCAAGGTCAGCGTTGTATTGATACTGTTTGTAGAAGGCAGCAGCCAAATCTTCCCAGGTGTGAACTTTTACACTCTCCAGTTGGTAGTACCACTCGAGTTGTGTACCCGACAGACTTTCTTGGAAGAAATGAATCCACAATTTGTTATCTGCTGTATGAGGTAATATCTTCCTTACATAGGACCTTAGATGCAGCTTTGGGCAAGAGACTCCATCATACTTTGCAAAGACAGGAACTTTGAACTTTGGAGGGATAACAATATCTGAGACGAGTCCAAGATCATTGAAGTCTAAACCAGGTATTTTTTGTATCTCCATAGCTTTCATGCATTCTTCCAACTGCTGGTATTTGTTATCACCCTGTTCGTCTTCGGAGTGATAATCATCTTCATTAGGAGAGAGAGAGTTTGGCATAACCCTGGTTGCTGTGGTTGTCTTCTTGATCACCTTCACCAACTACTTCAGGGATTGGCGCTTTTCTGGGCATCCTGGCTGGGACTCTGACTTTTCTCACGAGGTGGCTTAAACCTACAGATCCCTTGGGCTTCTTTTTCTTCTTGGTCATCAAGGCTTTCAGTTCTTGTTGCCCCTTTGCTAGCTCCAGAATTGCTATCTGAACTTGGGCGTTCTGTGCTTCGAGATTCTTGATGCTTGTTTTGGAATCCATCCCTTCTAACTGAAATAAACAGCGAGGAGATGAGAAACCTGTCATGTGAACCTGTTATGCAATGTTTATGAATGAAATGTATATGCAATGTTTTCAAGGATCTTAGAATTTAAATTTGTTTAAACAAAAGAGAAACAAACATTTATTAGTCAAACAATTTATTTCTTTTTTCCTTTTTCTTTTTTTTTTTGTTTCTTTTTTGTTTCTTTTCTTTGCCTCTTTCGGGTTTACAAGATAAAATAAAGAAAATAAAGGATTCTTCAAGCCTCCCATGGACGCTTTCTCTTTGCTTCCAGGAACGTGTTGATCTGCTGTTCTTCATGGAGTTGTCTGGTGAGCTCCAACACTTTCCTCTCATAGTCTTGACAGTGTGCTTTGAAGGTGTCTCTTTCTCCTTTTAGTTGAACCCAAGATTTGTGCAGCTCTTCCAGGTCAGTTGGCATGTCTGGATGTAGAATAACTCGAGGTTCCTCCCCTTCGACTTCTGGCTCAATGGTCACAGGCAGGATAGCGGGATATGGCATGATGAACTTCTGAGCATGAGCACGCACCCATTTGAGGTAAGGCTCCATGGGAATAGAGTTCCATTGTCCTAAAGTCTTGCTTTCTACTTTGTAGACACTGCCCCAAGCATGTATAAACCTTCGTCGATATCTTTCGGGATCATCTTCGTAGTCGAACACAATGCCACGGATAATCATGTCATGAGGACCATTTCTTCGTGCATATCCGAATTGGCGCAAAGCTAAAGAGGGGTTGTAAGTGATGCCTCCCCTGATGCCAAGGAATGGTACATTAGGGTACTCCCCACAATGGTCAATGAGAGTGATGTCTTTTTGAAAGAAGTTGTTCCACCGGATATCTGAATGAGACAAAGACATAATCCTGCGAGACCATTGCATCCTTTGCTCGTTTCTCAACACTGATCGGGGAAGGTGTAATGTAAACCATCTAGCCAGTAGTGGTACACAGCACATAAGAGTTCCTCACTTTTTCATAGTACGAGTGTGTAGAATGTCTCCCAGCAAAGTAGGTACCGGATTGCGGTTTAAGAAAATGTTGATAATGTGCACACTTATGAACTGGTCGAGATTAGGGAATAAAACCATCCCATAAATCCAAAGAGCCACAACTTCTTCAAAAGCTTGGTAACTTCTATCTTTTAATAGTGATCGAGCCTTTCCCATTAAGAACTTAGCAAGTAAACCCTTGACTCCACTCTTTGTTTCCCAATTGGACTCGATTTCTGACTTTCGTAAATGTAAGGCAGCAGCAACGATTTCAGGTTTTGGAATCTTTTCTAAACCAGTGAAAGGTAATTGATCTCGAACAGGTAACCCAATTAGTTCAGAGAACTCTTCCAAAGTGGGTACCAGCTGGTAATCAGGAAATGTAAAACAATGATGTTCGGGATCAAAGAATTGGAACAGGACTCGTATCATGTCTTCTTCAAATTTTGAGGTAACCAAATGGAGTAGGTGACCGTGCTTTTCGGTGAATTGAGCATTTCTGGGAAATTCTGATATTAAGTCCTTAAGTTCAGATGGTACTATTGAGATGTTGATCCTAATATAATCTCTGGTAGCGGGAGCCATTACCTGCAACAACAGAACAAAAGTAAACTCTTCGATCCTTGAAATGATTAGTGAGAAAATGACATGTTTATGATGCTTATGATGTCATGATGTTAAACATGTGGCACACACAAACAAATCACACAATAGCCTTAGGTTTAAAGGCTTGCACGAGGTTTATATGTGATACCCTCCCCACTGAAGTTGAGTTGGTTTAAACCTGTCTTAAAATAGTATTCGGGTTCTATGATCCTTGGAGACAACATCTCAATACGGCACTCGGACGGCCGATCAAAACATTCCTCGAGGATAACCAACTTCGATCAATTTCAAAGCCAATCACTTAATAGGCCACAAGTCAAGTTCAACTAAAGGTTCTAAGACAAATTAGTGCTTGATGACATTTCGGAAGCCTAACATACTCCTTGATCGTTTTCAAGGGATATCAGTACAGACCAAAGTGTCGCACTAACGGTGACTACCAGATCAACCGTATCGGTACATGCCGTACAGTTTCCTTGGTCTATTGTCACATACTTAAGGTATCTCGAGATTCGGGTTAGAATCTTTCACACAAGAAAATACCCAAACAAACCTTTTGAAAAATAGAACAATCAAGACAAGCAATTGAAAACATCGAAGTGATCTAAACTCTAAGGTAACCCCTTTTGAAAACATTTTGTTTTTGAAATCCCCAGCAGAGTCGCCAGTTCTGTCGTCCTCGGTTTTTTTCGTGAGATACGAACTGACACTTCTTTTATTTTTTGAGTTTTGAAAATCAGAGAGTCGCCACCGACTTTTATTTTATCCAATTAAGGAAAGGTTTATAAAAGAAACAGAAAAAGACCTTTAAGAGATTTTGGGTTCGGGGGTAGGTTATACAAAGGGAAGGTATTAGCACCCCTTTGTATCCATGGTTATCCATGGGCTCTTAATTGCTTAGCTCACTTGTTTGAATCATTTGTCTTGCTTTGAAATGCTTGTATGTGGTTTTAAAATACCTTTGTAAATTGACTTTGTAATGATCCTTGCGCGGATGTATACAAAGTGTTTTATCTTTCGAAAGATGTTTTGAAAAAAGATCTTTAACTTCGTAATGATCCTTGTTTGGATATATACAAAATATTGTCTTTTTTGAAAGTTTTGTTTTGGAAATACAGTGATATGTGAAACATTTGTTGTTTTGTTTGATTTGAGCAAGCAATTAGGAGATATACCCTAAGTTCATAAGGTCTTTTCCCATTTCTTTTAGAAAATTCTCCTTTGACAGGATGTAAACAAAAGTTTGGATTTGTATTTGAAACGGTGGAATTGATTTTGAAAAGAGCAACAGAAGGGATTACCCTAAGAGGTGCAAGTGTGATTGTGTTTTGTTTCAGATATATTTGTCTTTGAGATTAGTGATCTAGCGCTTCAGTTTTTGTTCTTGACATACACACAGATTTATATGTACAGAAATTAAAGTGCGGGAATGTAAAATGCGGAAAGTAAATCTACGCTATTACATCGATTGTGCGGGAAATGTAAACTACGCTATTTACATGAATTTGACAACCTATACACTTATCTATGAATTTAAATTGCAATAAGATAAAGGGAAAATGTTTTTAGATTTTTGATGATTGATTTTAATTAGAATTAATGCATGATTAATTTAATTAAATGAGAAAAAGGTAGAAATAAAATTTAAACCTAAAAATTAAGTCTAAAATATGTTCATATTGCTTGTTAATTAATTTTAAAATAAAATTAATTTTTTTGGGATTTTTGAAATTATTTTTTTGAAATTATTAAGTTAATTAACATATAATTATACAAATAATTATACACATAAATTAAACTTAAAGAGAAAAATATTCTAAACATGTACAAAATTAGTCTACTATCTACCCAATAATAATAAATTGCCCAAACTTACTATTTTGCCCTACACTTCAATTTTTTTTGCCCATACAAAAGGGTTTTCATGTAATTAACAAAATAAAATATAGCATCTGCCAAACGTAGCTATTTCATTGGTCTGTTTACTCAAATGTTGTACTTGCTTTAACCTTTTCACTCCAATCAAACAAATACCTTTGCAACTACATATCACACAGTCTCTCTCACTCTTCATTTTCAATAACATGTCTCTTCTTCTTTTTTCTCTCAAACGTGAAGCAATGTACACGCTCCTTCTTCCAAGCGCCGGTAACTCAAACATCAGGTTTGCATCTTCCACCGTTCTCTTCCCCCGTTCTCACTCACGCGTGCGTCCTCTCCATTTTTCTTGGTTTAGGGTGCTGTACCTTCAGAGCAACAAATCATGTTGCTTTTTCTCTGTTACTTCAGAGCTGTTCGGTCTTTTTTAATTTGCAACCATTGTTACTCTTATATTTTACATTTGCAACCGATTTGAAACTTCGAAACACCTGCCTTTAATATTCGTTTTCATCTACCACAGGAACAATGTCAAGGGCTCTCATTCTCATAAACGATCTGGTCAAGGGAAACCAAATCTGGAAAATGCTTATTAGGGTTGTTGATATGTGGGTTGTTAATAAGAAAAATGGTGCTCAACACGTTGAAATGGTCATTCAAGATGTAAAGGTAACATTTTTCCTTAATATACTATCTATTTTTGTTGATGCTTTTCTAACTTTCTACTGATTTGTGGGTGTCTGAGCATTCTACTAATTTGTTATAGCTTTTCTAACCTTATAACATTCTACTTATTTGTTACTATTATTCTAACATTATTGTTAGAACAAGATTTGTTCTGATCAATTATCTTAGTTTTGATGATAACAATAATATGAATTTTGCTTAAGATAATATGGTACTCTAATCCAATGCAATTTCCTTTTCAGGAAATATATAAAGAGTACGCATAATTCAGCGCTCAGAAGCTTTGTCTCAAAGGGTTCAGCATGCAACATCAGAACATGGTCTGGCAAGACATCAGAAGATGGTCGAAGCAGAATCAGAACATGGGTCTATGGAAGCATCAGAAGAACAAGAGAACAGAAGCACTGAAGTTCTGATGGTATCACGCTCAGAAGCACTTCAAGGTCAGAAGATCAGAAGATGCTATGCACCAAGCTGTTTGACTCTGATGATATTCAAACGATGTATTCACAAACATCAGATCAGAAGAAAGTACAAGTGGCAAGCTACGCTGACTGACAAAAGGAACGTTAAAAGCTACTAAAGGCTACGTCAGTAGACACAGCGTGAACAAGGCTCGAGGTAGTTGACAAAAGCGTATAACATTAAATGCGATGCTGTACGGAACACGCAAAGCATTAAATGCACTCAACGGTCATCTTCTCCAACGCCTATAAATATGAAGTTCTGATGAGAAACAAGGTTAACGATTCTGCACCAAAACAACTCATATCAAACTTGCTGAAACGCTGTTCAAATCTAAACTCAGAATCTTCATCTTCATCAAAGCTCACTACATTGCTGTTGTAATATATTAGTGAGATTAAGCTTAAACGATTAAGAGAAATATCACAGTTGTGATTATCGCTTTTAAGAAGCAATTGTAATACTCTTAGGATTACATTAAGTTGTAAGGAACTAGAGGGATCGTGTGGATCAGAATACTCTAGGAAGTCTTAGAGGTTATCTAAGCAGGTTGTAACTAGAGTGATCGTGTGGATCAGTAGACTCTAGAAAAGTCTTAGAGGGTATCTAAGCAGTTGTTCCTGGAGTGATCAGTGTGTGATCAGTAGACTCTGGAAGACTTAGTTGCTGACTAAGTGGAGAACCATTGTAATCCGTGCGATTAGTGGATTAAATCCTCAGTTGAGGTAAATCATCTCTGCGGGGGTGGACTGGAGTAGTTTAGTTAACAACGAACCAGGATAAAAATAACTGTGCAATTTATTTTTATCTGTCAAGTTTTTGAAGCTACACTTATTCAAACCCCCCCTTTCTAAGTGTTTTTCTATCCTTCAATTGGTATCAGAGCGCCGGTTCTAAGGTGCAAGCACTTAACCGTGTTTAGAAAAGATTCAGGAAGAGAAAAACGCTTCAGTAAAAGATGGTTGATGAAAGTGAAAAGTCTACACCTGCATCTACATCTGGCTCGGCTGAGCAATACAACGGTAACAATGGTTATACTAGACCGCCGGTATTTGATGGTGAAAACTTTGAATACTGGAAAGATAAACTGGAAAGTTACTTTCTTGGTCTAGATGGTGATCTATGGGATCTTCTGATGGATGGTTACAAACATCCAGTAAATGCCAGAGGCGTAAAGCTGACAAGGCAAGAAATGAATGATGATCAGAAAAAGCTTTTCAGGAATCATCATAAATGCAGAACTGTTTTGCTGAATGCTATCTCTCATGCTGAGTATGAGAAGATATCTAACAGGGAAACGGCCTATGACATATATGAGTCCTTGAAAATGACTCATGAAGGAAATGCTCAAGTCAAGGAGACTAAAGCTCTAGCTTTAATCCAGAAGTATGAAGCCTTCAAGATGGAGGATGATGAAGACATTGAAAAGATGTTTTCAAGATTTCAAACTCTTACTGCTGGATTGAGAGTTCTTGACAAGGGATACACCAAGGCTGATCATGTAAAGAAGATCATCAGAAGCTTACCCAGAAGATGGGGTCCTATGGTGACTGCATTCAAGATTGCAAAGAATCTGAATGAAGTTTCTCTGGAAGAGCTCATCAGTGCCTTGAGAAGTCATGAAATAGAGCTGGACGCAAATGAGCCTCAAAAGAAAGGTAAGTCTATTGCATTAAAATCTAATATCAAGAAATGCACTAACGCTTTTCAGGCTAGAGAAGAAGATCCTGAAGAATCAGAATCTGAAGAAGAAGATGAACTGTCCTTAATCTCCAGAAGGCTAAATCAACTCTGGAAGACCAAGCAAAGGAAGTTCAGAGGCTTCAGAAGTTCAAAGAAATTTGAACGTGGAGAATCTTCTGATGACAGAAGATTTGACAAGAAGAAGGTCATGTGCTATGAATGCAATGAGCCTGGACACTTCAAGAATGAATGTCCAAATCTTCAGAAGGAAAATCCCAAGAAGAAATTTCATAAGAAGAAAGGTCTTATGGCAACCTGGGATGAGTCAGAAGATGATTCAGACTCTGAAGATGAGCAGGCCAACTGTGCGCTGATGGCGACAGAAGATGACGAATCAGAATCTACATCAGAATCAGATTCTGAAGAGGTATTTTCTGAACTTACTAGAGATGAGTTAGTTTCCGGTCTAACTGAACTTCTGGAACTCAAGTCTCAGATTAGTCTCAAATACAAAAAGCTGAAAAAGCTATTTGAATTTGAAACAAAGAAGCTTGAGTTGGAAAATTCTGAATTAAAAGAAAAACTTTTAAAATTATCCAATAATGTTGGATCTCCTTCTGATTCAGAAAAATCCACTCCTAGTCTAAACCATATTCAAAAAAAATATGATTTAAGTTTCAGAAAGTTCTTATCTAAAAGTATAGGCAGAAGTCAGCTAGCTTCTATGATATATTCCGTGTCTGGAAACAAAAGAGTCGGCATTGGTTTTGAGGGTGAAACCCCATACAAACTTGAACCTGTTGATGAAATGAAATTCACATACAAGCCGTTGTATGATCAGTTCAAGTATGGCCACTCCCATGATATTAGGCACACTTCACATGCTCAAAGTTTTCACATTGCACACACCAAAAAGCATGTGACACAACCTAGGAAACATCATGAAACTCACATTAAAAATTATCATGCTGTTCCTCCTATTGCTTACAATGTTAAACCCAAGTTCAATCAGAACTTGAGAAAATCTAACAAGAAAGGACCCAAGAAAATGTGGGTACCTAAGGATAAGATTATTCCTATTGCAGATATCCTTGACTGCAAAAAGGACAAAGCACAACATGTCATGGTACCTGGACTCTGGATGCTCACGACACATGACAGGAAGAAGGTCTATGTTCCAAGACCTGGTGCTTAAGTCTGGAGGAGAAGTCAAGTTTGGAGGAGATCAGAAGGGCAAGATAATTGGCTCTGGAACTATAAAGTCTGGTAACTCTCCTTCCATTTCTAATGTACTTCTTGTAGAAGGATTAACTCATAACCTCTTATCTATCAGTCAATTGAGTGACAATGGTTATGATATAATCTTTAATCAAGAGTCTTGCAAGGCTGTAAATCAGAAGGATGGCTCAATCCTATTTACAGGCAAGAGGAAGAACAACATTTATAAGACAGATCTGCAAGATCTTATGAGTCAGAAGGTGACTTGTCTTATGTCTGTTTCTGAAGAGCAGTGGGTCTGGCACAGAAGATTAGGTCATGCTAGTTTGAGAAAGATTTCTCAGATTAACAAACTGAATCTGGTCAGAGGACTCCCTAATCTGAAATTCAAGTCAGATGCTCTTTGTGAAGCATGTCAGAAGGGCAAGTTCTCCAAACCTGCATTCAAGTCCAAGAATGTTGTTTCTACCTCAAGGCCATTAGAACTCTTGCACATTGATCTGTTTGGCCCAGTCAAAACAGCATCTGTCAGAGGGAAGAAATATTGATTAGTCATCGTAGATGATTATAGCCGCTGGACATGGGTAAAATTCTTGAAACACAAGGATGAGACTCATTCAGTGTTCTTTGATTTCTGCATTCAGATTCAATCTGAAAAAGAGTGTAAAATCATAAAGGTCAGAAGTGATCATGGTGGTGAATTTGAGAACAGATCCTTTGAAGAATTCTTCAAAGAAAATGGTATTGCCCATGATTTCTCTTGTCCTAGAACTCCACAGCAAAATGGGGTTGTAGAACGAAAGAATAGGACTCTGCAAGAAATGGCCAGAACCATGATCAATGAAACCAATATGGCTAAGCATTTCTGGGCAGAAGCAATAAACACTGCATGCTATATTCAGAATAGAATCTCTATCAGACCTATTCTAAATAAGACTCCTTATGAATTGTGGAAGAATAGAAAGCCCAACATTTCATATTTCCATCCTTTTGGATGTGTATGCTTTATTCTGAACACTAAAGATCATCTTGGTAAGTTTGATTCCAAAGCACAAAAATGTTTCCTTCTTGGATATTCTGAACGCTCAAAAGGCTACAGAGTATACAATATTGAAACATTGATTGTAGAAGAATCAATCAATATCAGGTTTGATGATAAGCTTGGTTCTGAAAAACCAAAGCAGTTTGATAATTTTGCAGATTATGATATTGACATATCAGAAGTTGTTGAGCCAAGAAGCAACGCATCAGAAGCAGAGCTTCTCAGAAGCAAAGAATCTGAAGATCAAGTATCAGCTTCTCTGGACAATCTAAGCATTTCTGAAGAACCACCTGTCAGAAGATCATCCAGACTCACTTCTGGTCATTCAGAAGATGTCATTCTTGGAAAGAAGGATGATCCAATCAGAACAAGAGCATTCCTTAAGAACAATGCAGACTGTCAATTAGGTCTTGTATCTTTGATCGAGCCAACTTTTGTTGATCATGCTCTAGAAGATCCAGACTGGATAATTGCTATGCAAGAAGAACTGAATCAGTTTACAAGGAATGATGTTTGGGATCTTGTTCCTAGACCAGATGGATTTAATATAATCGGTACAAAATGGGTCTTCAGAAACAAGCTCAGTGAGAAAGGTGAAGTGATAAGAAACAAAGCCAGACTGGTGGCTCAGGGTTATAGTCAGCAAGAAGGGATTGACTATACAGAAACCTTTGCACCAGTGGCCAGGTTAGAATCTATTCGTCTATTAATTTCTTTTGCCACTCAACATAACATTACTCTCTATCAGATGGATGTTAAGAGTGCCTTCTTAAACGGTTATATAGATGAAGAAGTTTATGTCCATCAACCTCCTGGTTTTGAAGACTCTATGTCTCCTAATCATGTTTTTAAACTAAAGAAATCGTCGTATGGATTAAAACAAGCTCCCAGAGCTTGGTATGAACGCTTAAGTTCTTTCCTTCTTGACAATGGTTTCACTAGAGGAAAAGTGGACACTACTCTTTTTTGTAAAACCTTTAAAAGGGATATTTTAATTTGTCAAATATATGTAGATGATATTATTTTTGGAACATCTAATGCTACACTTGGAAAGGAGTTTGCTGAGTCTATGCAGGCTGAGTTTGAAATGAGCATGATGGGAGAACTCAAGTATTTCCTTGGAATACAAATAAATCAAACATCAGAAGGAACGTATGTTCACCAAACCAAGTATGTGAAGGAACTTCTGAAGAATTTTAATCTTCTAGACTGCAAAGAAGCCAAAACTCCTATGCATCCAACATGCATCCTAGGTAAGGATGAGGTAAGTAAGAAGGTAGATCAGAAGTTATACAGAGGTATGATTGGATCTCTTCTATATCTGACTGCTTCTAGACCTGACATTCTGTTCAGTGTTTGTTTGTGTGCTAGATTCCAATCAGATCCTAGAGAATCTCATTTAACTGCTGTTAAGAGAATTCTAAGGTATCTGAAAGGTACTACTAATGTTGGCTTAGTTTACAGAAAATCTAAAGAATACAACTTAGTAGGATTCTGCGATGCTGACTATGCTGGAGACAGAATTGAAAGAAAAAGTACTTCAGGAAGTTGCCAATTTCTTGGAAGTCATTTGATCTCTTGGTATAGCAAGAAGCAAGCAACTATTGCTCTATCAACAACAGAAGCAGAATATGTCGCTGCTGCTGGTTGTAGTACACAGATGCTCTGGATGAAGAGTCAGTTAGAAGATTATCAGATATTTGAGAGTAACATTCCTATATTCTGTGATAATATTTCTGCTATATGTTTATCTAAGAATCCTATTCTTCATTCAAAAGCTAAACATATTGAGATTAAACATCATTTCATAAGGGACTATGTTCAGAAGGGTGTTATATCTTTAAACTTTGTTGATACAGACCATCAATGGGCTGATATCTTTACAAAACCCCTGGCTGAAGATAGGTTTAAGTTCATTCTGAAAAACATCAGTATGGATTTATGCCCAGAATGAGAAGATGAGAAGTTCTTATGTATGAGTATCTTCTGAAATGAAAATGGATTATTTTTTATCAGAAGTTCTGATTGAAATCTTTTAGAAATTATGATTCGGTTATTACTAACGTTTCATTGTCTAAGTTGATTCAGAACCTCTTTTAAAGCAAAACAGCTGTAACGTTTTATCTCGGAATGGTAAACCTGTCGTTACTATTCATGGATAAGCGTGCGTGCAGTTGAAGGGACGCCGACCATAGGTAACTGTGCTAGTCACCTCATTTGTCTTTATTATCTCTCCTCTTTTCACGCAACATTAAATGCTTTTCATCAATTGCTTCATTTTATTTTCTTTTAAATACTCTTCAAACATTTTTTGTTTTCCTATCTCGTTGTATTCCTCTTAAAGTTTTTTTTCTCTCTCTCTTTTGTTTTCGTCTCTTGCTCAAACAAGTTTCTTCTTTCTTTTAAAAATCCTTGCTCAAACCTAGCGTTCACCCTAAGCCTGTTGAAGATCTATGACTCAAAGGCGACAGATCTCTGCATATCTCGGGATGGCTCTCCTAATACCTCTCAAGGCAGACCCCTTCTTTGATGTTGTTATCAACTTTCATCCAAAGACAGAAGACTTTCTTGAGTTATGGGAAGAGGTTAAGAATGATATTCTTGACTTCTATGTTGAGGGAAAGCCCCGTTTGCAACATTAGCTCTCTGTCTGTGAACTGTCCCTCACTTCCTCCTTGGTCTCTGGGATCTCTCCTACAGTGGAGGTTCCAGTCTGGAAGACAAGAAGTCCTCAGGGATTCTTGATGGGTTGACACAGAATGTGTCTAGCTAGGGTTTTGTTTTTAATTTTTGTATAATTTCCTCTTTGGAAATTCTTTTTTGTATTTGCTAGGAATGTTTCTCATCTTGTTAAACATAGGAACCTTTTGTAACATCTTTTGATTATCAATGAAAAGTTTCTTTGCTTTTACATTCCAGTAAATTTTCTTTGTCGTTTTTATACATCTGAATCTTTTGAAATATTGCTTTTTGATGTTATGACAAAAAGGGGGAGAAGATAAATGATAAATGATTTGATTAATCTATCAGTTGCTGGGTAAAGCTCCCACACATTTACTAACAAGAACTGCAAGTTCTATATGGTTTAAGTGTTTTGCAGGTATAAAGCAGTGAAGAGAATCTTCAAAGCAAACACAGAAGCAAAACCATGGAAACTGAAGCAAGCCGAGTGCTGTCAAGCTTCAGAGATCAGAAGCAAGAAAGAAAAATGAATCAGAAGCACTGATAATAGAATTTGATCCATTTTTTGTCTATTTGATCTGACAAAATTCTATTTGCTCTGATACATTATTTTAGCCTATATGGCTCTGTTACATATAATGTTATAGCTCTGATACATATAATGTGTTAGAATATACATTTTATGTTCTGACTCGTTCATGCTGACTTTTGTCGTTTAGTGTTTGTTCTGTAACATTTCAGGATGTAGAGATGCTCTGATGATGCTCTGGTACATTCAACAATGTTCTGATACAAATCTAGCATGAAGTGATGTTGGTAGACATTCAAAGTTCTGAAGCTATCCGAGGGAAGCAGAAATCAGAAGATGTGAATGTTCTAAAAGATCCAGAAATTCAAGTTCTGAAGCTGTCCTGAATAGGAAGCAGAAATCAGAAGCTCTGAATGTTCTGAGGATCGAAGAAATTCAAGTTCTGAAGCTGTCCTGAATGGAAGCAGAAATCAGAAGCTGTGAATGTTCTGAAGATCAAAGAAATTCAAGTTCTGAAGCTGTCCTAGATGGAAGCAGGAATCAGAAGCTGTGAGTGTTCTAAGGATCTAAAAGCTGTCCAATGGAAGCAGAAGTCAGAAGCTATGAATTCTCTGAAGGCAGAAGCTTATGTGATCGTCTCTACCGAAATAATCAGGGAAGTCTTTTATTAAAGTTCTTCGAGTATTTATTTCAGGGGGAGATTATTTATCTCAGGGGGAGATTGTTAATCTCAGGGGGAGACATATTCATATGCTTATGCTATAGCTGTGTAATTTGTCTTTTGCCGTCTGTTCTTTCTGATCGCAAATTCATATCATTTATATATGTTCTTGTCATCATCAAAAAGGGGGAGATTGTTAGAACAAGATTTGTTCTGATCAATTATCTTAGTTTTGATGATAACAATAATATGAATTTTGCTTAAGATAATATGGTACTCTAATCCAATGCAATTTCCTTTTCAGGAAATATATAAAGAGTACGCATAATTCAGCGCTCAGAAGCTTTGTCTCAAAGGGTTCAGCATGCAACATCAGAACATGGTCTGGCAAGACATCAGAAGATGGTCGAAGCAGAATCAGAACATGGGTCTATGGAAGCATCAGAAGAACAAGAGAACAGAAGCACTGAAGTTCTGATGGTATCACGCTCAGAAGCACTTCAAGGTCAGAAGATCAGAAGATGCTATGCACCAAGCTGTTTGACTCTGATGATATTCAAACGATGTATTCACAAACATCAGATCAGAAGAAAGTACAAGTGGCAAGCTACACTGACTGACAAAAGGAACGTTAAAAGCTACTAAAGGCTACGTCAGTAGACACAGCGTGAACAAGGCTCGAGGTAGTTGACAAAAGCGTATAACATTAAATGCGATGCTGTACGGAACATGCAAAGCATTAAATGCACTCAACGGTCATCTTCTCCAACGCCTATAAATATGAAGTTCTGATGAGAAGCAAGGTTAACGATTCTGCACCAAAACAACTCATATCAAACTTGCTGAAACGCTGTTCAAATCTAAACTCAGAATCTTCATCTTCATCAAAGCTCACTACATTGCTGTTGTAATATATTAGTGAGATTAAGCTTAAACGATTAAGAGAAATATCACAGTTGTGATTATCGCTTTTAAGAAGCAATTGTAATACTCTTAGGATTACATTAAGTTGTAAGGAACTAGAGTGATCGTGTGGATCAGAATACTCTAGGAAGTCTTAGAGGTTATCTAAGCAGGTTGTAACTAGAGTGATCGTGTGGATCAGTAGACTCTAGAAAAGTCTTAGAGGGTATCTAAGCAGTTGTTCCTGGAGTGATCAGTGTGTGATCAGTAGACTCTGGAAGACTTAGTTGCTGACTAAGTGGAGAACCATTGTAATCCGTGCGATTAGTGGATTAAATCCTCAGTTGAGGTAAATCATCTCTGCGGGGGTGGACTGGAGTAGTTTAGTTAACAACGAACCAGGATAAAAATAACTGTGCAATTTATTTTTATCTGTCAAGTTTTTGAAGCTACACTTATTCAAACCCCCCCTTTCTAAGTGTTTTTCTATCCTTCAATTATAACATTCTTCTAATTTCAAGACAGTAGTTACATTGTTTGTTGATGCTTTTCGCAGGGTGATAAGATTCATGTGACCACTCGAAACCGATATTTCAAAGATTGGATTGAACAAGTCAAGGAGCATGTGGCCCTTTAAAAGTCTGTTCTAACCCACTCAAGCTCGTCTTCAACAGAGGAACTACCATGAACACTGTGGTGATGCCCGACATACCAACTCACAAATACAGTTTTCACCCTATTGAAAACTTTCTCAAAGGAAGCTTCAAGCATGAAATGTTATATGGTGAGCTATAACTATTTAAATAGTTTATATTTTTTAGTCATTTGTTTGCGGTTCTGTTCATTTGCTCTGTACATTTCTTTTGTTCATTTGCTCTGTGCTTCATACTTTTCAGATGTAATCGGGGTATTGCAAGATGTTGTTAAGACCCAAATGGGAGGTGGTGGTAGGAAATCTTGCGTCAATATCACTTTACGTGATGTTGAAGGAAATGTTATCGAGGTGGTGTTATGGGGTGATTACGCCAAGCAATTCATGACCTACACAACCCCGAACAAACTCTCTGGGCCAACTATTATTATTTTGACACATGCCTGGTGCAAGCCAAATACAGGTTTGATTAAGATAACAACTTAATGTTCTTGTGGTTTCTTTACAACTACTTTCAAGGTATTACTTATATTCTTTCATGTAAGCGGTTTCATTTTCTAACTTTTGCAAAACATCACGTCGGTTGCAACAGTTTCGGGTTTGCCGTGTCTTTCCAACGCATGGAACGGATCTAGACTTTACATTAACTTGGAGCATCCACAAGTAGATGAATTCAAAGCTAGGTAAAGAGACATGAACCTGCAAGTTGATTAACAATTTTATTCCTATTTATGAAGTTTTTTAAATTTTGACTGTCAATTTTAGGGATGATTCTGTGAACTTTTGAATCATATTTTTAATTTAAGTTAATTTGCATGTCTTTCATTTTGTTTAGATGAGTGTATTAAGAACTAGGTAAATGAAAATGATTCAACTTTACTGTTATCATATTCAATGTGCCAACTTGAACATGTTGTGTTAGTTACGAGCATTTGGAACCTATAGCTTCTGTATTGAACTTATCATACATATTGCATAAAGCTTATTAAATTAACACTTTTCTTTTTAGAGACAAGTATCAGAATAATAAACATGTTATGACTTTTGTAATATTCTCTCAGTTTTGGAGCTACTGCTTTATCCAATATACTTGCCCTCTCAGTTTAGTTTTCAAAACTGTTTCCTACTCTCTTTTACGCAATAGGATCAATTCGCAACCACTATTGGGACTACAGTGGGTTTCAAAGCATCCAGGAATGGATGGTATTTTGAGTCAAGCACTGGAATTACAGATTCTGAACCCGTTACCAAGTGAGCAATTTATCTTGGCCTTCCAATAATATTTATAGCTTTCTATAATGTCTTTCAATGATAGTTATTTTGGCTTTCAATAACCTGATATTACTTCTTCATTTTAGATTCAAGGTTGAAGTTGAAGTAGCATATGATGACCATAAGGGAACATTTGTTTTTTGGGATAAGGATTTTATTCCTTATACTAAAATGACTGCCAAGGAATTGAGAGAAGTTATGAAGACTGTGAGTTTGACTCTGTCGTGAAAATATTGAACGAGGACAACCTTTACAACAAATTTCACAATTACCTCACCCCAAATCAGGTACACAGTCTGTTTGATGTATATTTGTTAGACCCTTTACATTTATAGTACATAAACAATGACCCTGGTTGTGCCATTTTTTTAAGATACACCTAATATTGCTGATCTGGATATGTCCACCACTGTTCCACCTCTCACTCCAAACCAAGTTAGTTCATTCCAATGAATTTAACTACTTCAATCCAATTCTGTTTCTATATGTTAACTCCTTTGTAAATGACATATGTAGCTCACACAAACTTCCGAACAATCGATCAGTGCTGGACCATACTCTGCTGCTAACCAGACTTGGAGTCCAGAAGCAACCTCCAACAATACTCCTGCCAAACGAAATTCTACGTCTACCTCAGTTAACGATCTCATCCAGGCTGAAGAACTCACTCCGAAACAATCAGCCACTAAGGCCAAGCCTGGAAAGAAGACTAAGCATCTGAAGAAGGAATAATTTGGTTTGTTGATTTCAGCAGTTAGTCACTTTTTTTTATGCTGTTCCTAGCATTTAACCATTTGTAAGGATAAAATCAAACTATTAAGTCCTTCTTTTTTGTTGCCCTGTGACAGTAACACTTATCTAAACTGATCATTAAATATGTTTTGTATTAATTTTGAAATCTGGATTTCTTAATTGTTAATGCATTTTCATCTACCGTAAATTTATTCTTATTATATTAATACATTGGTTGAAATGAGAGCTATAATCTAAACATTATAAATTCATGCAGTGTCATGCTCACAGCTTACCAAAGGGGTAATGCAGTATAATTTTGTCTATTTAGAAGGCATGAGTATGGCATGCTTAGGTTAAGCAATTTAACTCAATGTTTCCTATGTCACCTATTAAACACATAAGACACCTACATAAGTGAAACAATGCAACACAGTTAATTGAAAGAATTAATAGATCACATTAAACACTTTCCTTATTATCAACACATCAATAAGCCTTATAAGCTGCGTGCCTTTAAAGTTAATAAACCTAAAATACTGATTAGTTCACCATTTTGAAATAGACAATACTAAGTAGCAATGGTAGAACAAGTTTATGATAAAAATGCATTGTTCTTGCAGCCACATCCTTTTTCTGCTTTAGGTATTACTTGCAGCCAGATAGACATTTATGTTGCATCATTTTCTTGTCCAACATTGTAATTTAGGGAACCATTATTTTTTATTTATTATTTTTTAAGGAGATTATCTGTCAAAGATAAGTAAAACACTCAATGGTGTAGGTTCATACAATATATTTTAGGTTATGCAACCGATGTACCTTTGACCAACATTGTTATGTTTATTATTTTATCTGTTTTACAAACCGTGGCTGGCAGGATTTATAGGAACATCATAGCTTTCATTGGAAACTGCATTTATGCTCCAACTTTTCACTTTCCTGCGGCAGTTCAGCAGCTACTGCAGTAGAAAGGACATCATTTTGGGAAAGCCTAATCCTTCAGTCACTTCAACCTTAAATGCTTGGAGGTTTAATACACGGTAAGTCATAACATGTGTACACTTTCTGACTTTGCAAGTTTGACATACCTTTGAATTTTCACTTTAGATTTTTCTAAGTCCAATTCAATGTAATGTCAGATATAGCTTATGATTCTTGCATTCTATGCCGCATATGTCAACATTTTGCAACCAATTCGAGTTAACTTTTGCAAATATCCATCTGTTTAGTTCATAAGGCTAACTAGCACCAAATCTTGCTACTGGACTAAAGGATATATTTTTCGAAGTTTTTTTCTCCCACTGTACTACTATATACTTTAAGATGTTAGTAGACTGCATAGCATCATAATATACCTTATTGTTTTTCTTTACATCCAACATATCACTTTATTTTGTTTTCTGGCTATTTCAGGTTCAAACTTTCACTTCACTTTGAAAAGTCATGCTGCAACTCTATATTCCTTTTTATAAGGACTTTGTAATACAATTTGTAATTGATATTTTGTCATTTAGCACACCTTCATTTGTATAACATTATCAATACTTATGATATATTATTTGGAGGCTTTTTTCTTTTCATGAATATGTCATATTCCGTATGTTAATTTTTTGGGATGTACACAACATCATTAAAGTATAACCCGTGCGGCAGCACGGATCTCTTACTAGTTTATAATATATAAACTCAATTTAATAAAATAAAATATTTTTTTCTGATTTTTTGATAGGTTAGAAATAATTTAAATGAAATATATGAATATATATTGATTAATTAAACAAAATATATTAATTATTAAGAAAAATAAAATCTTTTTGTGTCAAAAATTAATACAATATTTTATTAACCTAAAAATATTTTTTGTGTATTTTTTTGACTTTTAAAAATATTTTTAAATAATTTCACAAAGAGAATTAAATAAAATAGAAAATATATTAAATTATGATTCTGTGTGGCAAAGCTTTGAGAGTCCATGGTGCACTGTAGCTTCTGGCACGTTGGATGAAACTTTAATGAGATCTGAGGACTGATGGTGCGAGGGTACATGCTAACGCGTGTTTCATGTCACACGTGATCCATCTGCAAACGAAAATCCAAACGCGCGCGAACCAATTTGAATCAGCCAATCAGGAGATGACACCTCGTCGTCTTCTTCCTCTCGCCTCAACTTTTAACAGCGTTTTTTACCAAAAGCACTGTAATACGCCTCCTTCATCCTTGCAAAATAACGAATAGGGGCAAACCTATACAAAAATATTTCGCGACATGTCCATTTGACTCGTCCAGATCCACTGAACTTGAATATGCCTCTGGTTTATTCTAATTTTGCCTAAATCGAAGGATCCCATTTCGAGCTCCAAGAACCCTAAAATGGTATATGCTTCAAGCCTTCATAAAAATTAAATTAAAGCTCCAGAAACGACCAGGGCACAAAACTAAACACAAATATGGGATTACATCTTATTGAATATGCATGAATAATAGTATTTTTGTAAATTTCAGTTTGGACAAACTGTGAGCTTTTGAGCTCGATTCAGTGAGCTTCAAGGCTTGAAATTGATTTGGAAAGGTTCAATGATGTTCAAGGATCGTGTTTAAGTATTTAATTTGGATTGAATTGAGCTGAAACTTAAAATTCGAATTTGAAATTTCTTGCAAAATTTCAAGTATGATACAAGTGTGTTACAAGCATGGATTTGATTCTGAATTCGTGTGTGTCCTCTTACTGAAGTGTTCTACTTCATTTATAAGCAATGAATGTGCTGCAAAGCTAAGCTATCTTGCATTGATGATCTTTGAACCTTTGAATTTTTTAATATAAAAATCTTTGAATTCTTTGGCCATGGCTTTGAATTTTCTTCACCCTCTTGCTCTAGGCCTGCTGTACCATCTCTATGTTGCAGAAGTTAAGCTACCTTGGTGACTCAAGCAAGAGACAAAAGCTTTGGATAATGATCTTGCACCATTTCTTTTTAATTTAATTTTAAAGGTAATAAAATTAAATTAAAAAAAGAAATGAAGATGTTATGGGCCCAATGTTGGTCGTGGAAGCCCTTTAACATTATTGGGAACATGTTTGGATCATGAAAACTTGGCCTCTTTTGGAAAAAAAATCATTTTGATCAATGCTAGTTTCATGCATTTTCCCAAAAAATAGCTAACTTCAACAAGGCATATCTCCCTCAATTTTGATCATATGAAAGAGTTCTTGTACTTTTTAGAAACCTCAAGATGTCCTCTACAAGCTACTTTGTAAACTTTTTTGCATTTGAAGAAGTTATCTTGATGTTATTGCCTTTGACAAAAAACCACTTTTTGTTGACTTTGAAAATGACCTGTAATGTCCTGGCTCATATTTTCCAAATGGTAAATCCAATGACCTTGGGATCAATTGCATTTGAAAGATAATTGAATTTACTTCAAAACAAGCTTTGGTTAGAATTTTTTGAATGAACGGGGAGAGAGTTATGGCCGGTCAAAGTTCAGTTGACTTTTTAGGAGAAAACCCTAATTTTGAAACTTAGGGTTTTGTTGATTTCTGATCTTTTCTTGATGAATTATGATCAACCATTGATCAAATGATGAATCTTTTGACAAAATATGGATGTTGACAAAAAATTTCATTTTTGACTGTCTGTTGACTTTTCGGTCAAACTGGTCGTCTGTTGACTGTTTGAGCTGCTGACTGTGCGTCTGAGCGAATTGAAGTTTGAAAATTTGTCTGGTGGTACTTAGAGACATATGGAGGTCCATGAAATCCATTTGAGGTCTCAAAACAACTTGTTCTCCTGAAAAAAACAAAAACCCTAGTTAGGGACTATTTGTGTAGGAGACAGTTAAGCGTACCTGATTTTTGTGCAGTGTTGAGTCTCTGCTGATCATGTGATTATCAGAAGACTTCTAGAACAAAAATCTTGGAATTTTGAAATGCAAAAGATTGACTTGATTGATGGTACAAAACACGGAGAATCGTGTTGTCATCGGGTTTGACTGTTAACAATACAGTCTGAATCCCCGGACTCTGCGCCTGCAAAATTTAATTCTGTACCAATTGCGTCAGTACTATTTATCTGCAAATAAATCTCAAATAAACAGCGTGTGTGAAGTGATAAACAGTACTTGGCGTTTGTGTAAGAATAAATTCAACAACGAACCAAAATATCGTATAAGAAATATTCTAAAAACCGAGTATTCATAAAATCAGGATATTTATGAAATAAAATCCAAGATTTATATGAAACTCCCAATTTTTAGACAGAAGTCTGTTGCCTTCTTTTTGAAAAAGATGGGGAAAAATTTTGGGGTATAACAACCGCCTTCCACTTTGCACTCGCGTGGACTACGTAGATACGCCGGTATCTTCCGCCGTTCGTGATTAAATGATAAGGCGCGCTTCAAGAGGTAATTCTTGAATTCTTTTTGGTGTTTAATTTGTGATTAATGATTTAATCAAGATCCGTTCATTCGATTCGATCCATTCATCGGGATTATTCCGCTAAGAGGAACAAACATTTGAAAAAATCCTCTTAAAATCCAAACATATACATCCTAAGTACAAATTAGATGTGTTGGATGTCGTGTAAACATCCAAAGTGTAAATGTATGCCTTAAAATATTTTGCTACACGTTTGTTTAAATTAAGTGTTACTTGATTACAAGTGTGTGTGTGTGTGTGTTTCAAGATGTGTAACATCCTATGTGGAAATGTTTGTGAAAAATCCATGATTTAATTATAATTATTCGTCGGGGGAAATAAGGTGTTACAAGAGTCACCTCTTTTATATAATAAAAAAGAGAACCAAAAAAAGAAACGATCCATGGGCAATATTAATGCCTCAATGGATTTTCTTAAGGTCCTAATTGATCGAGTGACCTAAATAACAGATTATCTTGGACCATTTTAGAAAATTTTGATAAAAAGTTGTTGTCGGTCATTAAGATATTAGAGTTCAAACTGCATATTAGGACATCAAATTACACACATGAGATATAGAAAAGGTGTTAAACTATAATGACTTCACATCAAAAGCTAGTTTCTGCTGTCACTTCAAGATTTTGGATTCAATAACTTCTAAACTCAAGCCTTTTGTGGTGTCTGAAAAATTTGAGATAAGAAAAAGATAAACACCATTGAATTATTGTGCATCTTTTTATTTAAAGAAATTCTAAAATTAAAGCAACAAATTCACTTACAGCCATACCTTGTTAGCTTCAAAATCAGCGATAAAATTTAATCCAGTCTTAACCTCATGAATATGCCAAAAACACAAATATGAGATAAGTTACAACTTGCCTAAACATCACATAAATCAGAAACGAAGCAAAGACATTGAAAATAACGACAAAATCCTGATAATATTATTATGTTTTCCAACCTTCTAACCGTGACAAAATGTAACTGTGATGTCAACCAAAATCCTGAAAAATAACATAGAAAGAGTGTCAATGGTAAGAAAAAAAACAGGATTAGAAGAAAAGGGAAAACCTGACCGATAGAGAGGGTCCGTATTGTTAAGAGAGGAAACCCCATTTTGCAAGATCCAAGTAAGAAATCAATGATGGAAAACCAAAACCCTAACCACAAAATCATGATATCAACCACAACCACAAAAATCCTAACCACAAAATCATCATATAAACCACAAAAATCCTAACCACAACATCAAAACCGTAACTTTAAATAGAAATCTAAAAAAACGTGATAACTGTGTCGGTTTCGTTTTGGGAAATGAAGAAGATGATGAAGAAAAGGGGAAATGAAGAGGAAGAAAGCAGAAAGTAGAAGAAGTCACTCTGAGAGAGAAATAAGACTCGGAGAGAGAAAGAAGAAGAAAGAGACAAAGAGGGGAAGGTTGAGGGAGAGGAAGAAGACACGACAAATTGAAAGAGAAGAGAGAGAGAAAAAACATTGTTTAATAATATAATATGTCAATTCAGTGTACAAAAACCAAAAAACCAACAAATTTAATAGGTGTAAAGAAAACAGAAATGGGTAGAATGATATTTTCCAGAGGAATAACTTTTCTTATATGGTAGATAGAGATAAAAGTATTCTTAAAATACACCCTCTTATTTATTTAACATATGAATTTAAATTTAAAATTTACAAAAGATTTCATAAATTCAAATTTTGATTTTTTTAATAGAACATTTGGGTAGAGAAATTATTTGTATTTTTTTTTTGACAGAAGAAATTATTTGTATTTAAAATTGATTATAGTGTTATAAACTGTGAAGTATAAAAAAAAACAGAAATCTCTTTTGATAGAACTCTTAGATTTTATCCACTTGACAAAAAAAATCTCCTTAAAATGAAAGAAATGAGAACCAAAGCAAAACCTCGCCATCTCCCGCCATGGCCATCACCACCAACACTCAACTTATCTTCTCATTACTCCAACCTCGCCACCATTCTTTCTCTCTCCTCCCAACTCCAACTGCTTTCTCATTCTCTCTCCTCCGCCATCGCTCCCTCTCTCATTCTCTCAAATCTCCTCTCAAATTCTCCTTCAGGTCCCCAACCTCGCCTATCCGCACCTTCAATGCCAACGACGACGATGACGAAGACGAAGAAGAGGATGAAGATGAAGACGACGACGAGGATGTCGCGGCTGATGAATACGACGAGGTTGTATCTGTATCCGGTGAGGTTTCCGACGAAGGCGAAACGTTTGAAGTGGATGAATTGGCTCGTCGCGATGATGGATTCAAGTGGCAGAGAGTTGAGAAGCTTTGCAATGAAGTGAGAGAGTTTGGTGTTGGTATTATTGACGTTGATGAGCTTGCTTCCGTTTATGATTTTCGAATCGATAAGTTTCAGGTTCGGTTTTTGTCTTCGTGTAACGGATTGGTTTTGATGATTTAGATTTAGGATTCGTTTTCTGATTTGACTGCATTTTGGATTTTGGAACTTGTTTTTGCTAGAGGCAAGCGATTCAAGCTTTTCTGAGAGGCTCTTCGGTTGTGGTTTCTGCTCCGACGAGTAGTGGGAAGACTTTGATTGCGGAGGCTGCGGCGGTTGCTACAGTGGCTAGAGGACGGCGATTGTTCTATACGACTCCTCTTAAAGCGTTGTCTAATCAGAAGTTTCGCGAATTCCGGTATGTAAAAAGCAATTGAATGACATTTTTGTTCAAATATCATGTTAGGAACATTTTCAAAAATATTGTGAAGGAAATATTGAATATATATTATCTTATGTTCGTTGAATTGAAAAGGAAAACATAAGACACTGAAAATAAACAGTTCCTTACAATCTGCATTTGATTTAGTTGTTTGTTGTGGTTTTTTATTTATTTTTTATGTTGAATTGTTGGTGGTTTATTGTGAATTTTCAGGGAAACTTTTGGCGACGACAATGTTGGCCTTCTTACAGGTGATTCTGCTGTCAACAAGGATGCTCAGGTTTTGATTATGACTACAGAGATATTGCGCAACATGCTGTATCAAAGGTGCGTTATTTTAGAAAATTGAATCTATTATCTAACACAAGACGTTTTTTATGAACAAAGTAGCAACCCTAAACTTTTGAGCCTTGGTTTTTTTGCTAATGTGCTGTCAAGACGTGGGGTTATATCCAAGGAGTATCCTCCAATTCTTTTATTTTTTTTTATGGAAATATTGAATGATACATTTGCCATATGGTGTCAATACTTTGGGATACAACTCCTAAAATATATTTTAAAGTTTTTTGTACAAACATGTTCTTCCTCATGATGGGAGCAAATTGGAGTATATATTTCTTTTATTTGTCCTGTGAGGATATAGGAGAGGGGGAGATGGTTGTTTAACATTCCGGGAGATATACATAATCCACTTGATGATGGATGGATTTCTTGAATCGGCAAGACTACCTCTCATGTATTAGACTTAGAAGCTATACTTGGCATGCAATGAATAGAACTCTTTGATAAAAGGTCCTGGTCTAGGAAGAGATGCAGCATTAAGAGCTACTTGTAGAAGTGGTATTTTGGATGGTCAAGACTTATAAATAGGACTAATGATGTTTTTGTGTCATTTTGAAATTTCTTAGGGAAAAAATTGCATTTGTGACATGTTCACATGGAAAAGAGTATATTTGAAAATGGACAAGAGAAAAATATGGGTCTATCTATGTCTTACTAGTATCTTTTACTAAATTATGATCGTGGTCATTATCTACCAATGTAGTAATATCAATGTCATTATCTACCAATGTCTTATTATGGATATTATATAAATGTAAAACTGTACATTTTTGTGTAATATCAATATCTTATTATAAATATATAAGATTAAGATGTGTTGTATCTTCTCATTTTAAGAATTTTCTGTATCATTGTCATTCTGTTGTATTGTATTCATGTGTAATGTATTAAGTATGAGGGCTTTAGAGGTTGAGAAGGTGGACTTGCCTGTTGAACTCATTTTTCATTTGACCTTGTTTTTTATAGTTTGATTATGGCAATGTCATAATTATTCTCACCTGAAGTTTTATTTATATTAAGTATATTATTAAATCCGATCTCTTTTATTTCTTTTCTTGATAATCATTTTGTTGTTGCAATTTTCATGCAGTGTTGGTAATGTTTCTTCTGGAAGTGGACTTGTCAGTGTTGATGTGATTGTTTTGGACGAAGTTCATTACCTTAGTGACATATCTCGCGGTACAGTTTGGGAAGAAATTGTAAGCATTATTTACTGTCTTTCATGATTTACTACCTCTGTACATAACTTAGCTTGCTCAATTATGCATTTTTTTTACTGCTGCAGGTTATTTATTGCCCAAAAGAAGTTCAACTTATTTGTCTCTCAGCAACAGTTGCAAATCCAGATGAGTTGGCTGGTTGGATTGGTCAGGTATTAAAATTGTGCTAGTGATGTTTATTATAGTTTCAAAATTTTGTCAAGTATCAAGCATGTAATTTCGGGCATATATAAAGAACATGACAACATATCACCACTTGTGGCTTTTATATTTCCTGTTCTAAACCAATAAATATTGTAACCACTCTAATTGGAAACATCCAAAAGTTTATCATAGATAACAATGAGAAAGAACTTGACTACATTATTTTATGTAAAACTACCTTGATAATGTGTTTCTCTGATGCTTGCTACATTTTCATGTGACATAAGTTGACAAAAAGTGCTGATTTCAGTACTGTTGCATCTTCACTAAATTGATTTATGAAACTATCCCCAGTGACAGAATTTAATTAGTAAATTAAATCTGTATTATTTCATTTTGTTTGGTAGTCTATATAAGCTAAATTCTCTTTGCAACCTTGCAAAATGTTTTATGGCTTTCATATAAAACATTCAAGTAGTAAATTGATTGTTGTTTTCTTTCAGATTCATGGTGGAACAGAATTGGTAACATCGTCGAAACGCCCAGTTCCTCTGACTTGGCATTTCTCTATGAAGAATTCCTTATTACCCCTTCTTGATGAGAAAGGAACACAAATGAACAGGTGATATCTAGGATCCTTACTGTATTTATTAAGTTTAGTTCATTGTGTATAAACCGCGGTATCCTCTGCGCGCAACTGCAGAGACTAATCCCTCGAGCCGTGTAGGACCATATAGGCGGTTAAGCTCTCCCTCGAGGATCATGTTTGGTGACTATTATTCTATAATCCCAGCATTTCTGGATCATAGTAACACTAATAGTCAATAGATGGGATGGAATTTACTATTGTTAAGACTTGCAGCAAGTAAGAAGAATGTTAAGAGGGCTTTGATTTGGTGTCTGACACTGACACCTGTATAACACATATAACACATGTTTGAACCCTCTGACAAGTTTTTCTTTGCTTCAATGCACCTTATATATTTTTTGGACAAATCTCACTGTATCTAAAATGGTTAAACATGTATTAAAGCAATGTAATTAGTGAAGAATCAAAGACATAAATTTTAATTAGAATATTTTCAACTCTTTTAATTATAGATAGATAAATGAAGGTCAAATACTATCATATATGTAATGGTGTTGGTGTCTTATATTTTATACGTTATCGGTGTCGGAGTGTCCGTGTCGTGTTGTGTCTCATTGTCCATGCGGAGTCCTGCTACATAGGATGCTAGATTTAGCTAGTTGTTCATATTGGGTGACTACTCTCTCCGTCTCAAAATAAAAGTCTTTTAAGGTTGTTACACACAAATTAAGAAAATTAATGATTGAGTCAATAAAGGTAATGCTTTTACAAAATTGCCCTTAATTACTATTGGTTGTTCTATATTGTCATAACTTGGAAAGAGTGTAGACAATAATTAGTAGGGGTAAAGTTGGTAAAAGTTAATTAATATTGCATTGGAAAAGTAAAGAGACTATTATTTTGAGACAACTTTTTTAAGCTAGAAAAACACTTATTTTGGGACAAAAGGAGTATTATTTTGTAATCCTAGCATTTCTGGATCATAGTAACACCAATAGACAATAGATGGGATGATATTTACTATTGTTAGGACTTGCAGCAAGTAAGAATGTTAAAGAGGGCTGTGATTAGTGTGGATATGACTGCACTCAATGTAGTCAAGCACAGGATCTTAAGTAGGATTGATAGGCTTGTGAAAGATCGTAAAACTTGGATTGTTAGCACGGCACGTAAGATTCTACTAGAGAAAAAAAAACCGGTAATTTCATATATATTTATACACAAACATGATAGTTATAATCCAGGCCCAAAAAAAAAGACCCAACATGTTTTTTTTTAACGATTTGCCTCAAAAAGCTCGATCTTGACCACATTGGCGACAAAAGATCTTACAATCTTACGATCCAACACTTGATCTTGACTACACTGACTGCACCGAATTCTTGGATACGTTGTGTTGTATTCTTCAATAATTGCTCAGGAAGTCTATTGTTTTGATTTCGGTCTATTAAGACAAGGGATGATATCTCTTAGAAATATGGTTGGGCCTAATTCAACTTTACAAAACCAGCTTGTAAGGTGAGGATTGCCTCCACTTATAAACACATCTTCAGGCTATATATTGTCCGATATGGGACTCTTAGCAATATTAATAAATTTATTTTCATAAATGGCTAACAAGAGTCCAATTTTGGTTAGTGTGGATCTGGTATTGTTAACTAACGTGATTTATCGTACCTTGTTGTGTGCTTGTCACAATGCTGATTCTATAAAAAATCTAATGGTTAATGTGGCGGAGGCTACTGTAGCATCACCAACTTCGGCAGCATGATTGTTGCTGGTAGTGATGATACCGATTATGATTGTTATTGTCATTTGCATTGCTTAATGTTAGAATACTGATTATAGTGATAGCCGTAAGAGTTTTAATTGTATGACGAGTTAGTCAGTTTTAGTGAATATATAAGTATTCAGTGTTTTTTCCAAAAATGATTATCACTATTTTATAACGGAATCAAATCAAATAGGAAGCTAAGTCTTTCTTCTTTTATGTAATGCAGGAAGCTGTCCCTCAATTATTTACAACTTCAAGCTGCAGGAGCTAAACCTTACAAGGATGATTGGCCTAGAAAAAGGAATTCCCGGAGACGAGGAACTCGCACAAGCTATGATAATGATGATAGCATGTTGGAACAGCGATCTCTTTCAAAAAATGACATAAATGCGATTCGTCGATCACAAGTTTGGCCTCTGAATCAATTTTCTCATTTGTTTTTGCACTTTAGGATGTTCATAGTAGCAATTGATTTCATATCTCTTCACAACTTAAAATCTTTTGAAATGGGAATAACATGGCAGCATTTATATGCCCGACAATCACCATGGATATTGAAATACGTGGTGGGGGTTTTGATACCCATTTGGGCTAAAAAGGCACACATTTTTGTTAGAAAGCTAAGACTCTTCTGTATTTTTAGTAGTGAGTGAGCATACCTGTTAACAAGTAAAGTATTTAATTTATTTCAGGTTCCTCAAATAAGCGATACATTATGGCACCTTCAGTCTAGGGATATGCTTCCAGCTGTTTGGTTTATTTTTAGCAGAAAAGGTTGTGATGCAGCTGTGCAATATGTTGAAGATTTCAAACTTTTAGATGAGTTTGAAGCAAGTGAGGTTAAACTAGCTTTAAAGAGGTTCCGCATTCAGTATCCTGATGCTGTAAGAGATACAGCTGTGAAAGGACTTTTGCAAGGGGTTGCCGCGCATCATGCTGGATGTCTACCTCTGTGGAAGGCTTTCATAGAAGAATTGTTTCAAAAAGGACTTGTCAAGGTTGTATTCGCTACGGAAACCCTGGCTGCCGGAATCAATATGCCTGCTAGAACAGCTGTTATTGCATCTCTCAGCAAAAGAAGTGATACTGGGCGCGCCCTATTGACCTCAAACGAACTGCTTCAGATGGCTGGGCGTGCGGGACGTAGAGGCATTGATGAAAGGGGTCATGTAGTCCTCGTTCAAACTCCTAATGAAGGTGCTGAAGAGTGCTGCAAGGTACTTTTTTCTGGACTTGAGCCTCTGGTGTCGCAGTTTACTGCTTCATATGGAATGGTTTTAAATCTTCTTGGTGGTGGGAAAGCCATTCGTAGGTCAAACACATCAGATGAGACAAAAGCTTCCTCAGGGAAAACCTTGGATGAGGCTAGGAAGTTAATTGAGCAAAGTTTTGGAAATTATGTTAGTAGCAGTGTTATGCTGGCTGCTAAAGAGGAAATTAATAGAATTGGAACAGAAATTGAGTTGCTAATGTCAGAAATCACTGACGAGGCGATAGATAGAAAAAGTAGGAAGGCTTTATCACACCGACAATACAAGGAGATTGCTGAATTACAAGAAAATTTAAGAGCAGAGAAACGTGTTCGGACTGAATTGCGAAAACAGAAAGAAGCAACAAGAATATCTGCCTTGAAACCTTTGTTGGAAGAGTCTGAAAATGGACATTTACCATTTTTGTGCTTGCAGTACAGAGATTCTGAAGGAGTTCAACATTCAATTCCTGCTGTGTTTTTGGGGAAGGTTGACTCCCTCGGTGCTTCAAAACTAAAATACATGATACGGTCTGTGGATTCTTTTGCATTAAATTCAGCTGATGCAGATTCTGAATCGAAAGAAGATTCCATATCATCATATCACGTAGCTCTTGGCTCAGATAACGCTTGGTATCTATTTACAGATAAATGGATTAAAACAATTTATGAGTCAGGACTTCCTGATGTTCCATTAGTCGAAGGAGATACCCGACCTCGAGAAATTATGAGCGATCTCCTTGATAAGGAGGACATGAAGTGGGATAACCTTGCTAACTCTGAACAGGGTGGTTTATGGTTCAAGGAAGGATCTATAGAGACATGGTCTTGGAGTTTAAATGTTCCTGTTTTGAGTAGCTTCTCTGAAAATGATGAGCTGCTACTGAAGTCTCAAGCATACAGAGACGCAACTGAACAATACAGGGAACAAAGAAATAAAGTTGCACGCTTGAAAAAAAAGATGTCTCGTACTGAAGGCTATAGAGAATATAATAAAATCCTAGACGCAGCCAAGTTTATCGAGGAGAAAATCAAGCGAATGAAGACTAGGTCCAAACGTTTGACAAATCGAATAGAACAAATTGAACCCTCAGGTTGGAAGGAGTTTATGCACGTTAGCAATGTCATTCGTGAGACCAGAGCTTTAGATATTAACACATATGTCATATTTCCACTGGGAGAAACTGCTTCAGCGATCCGTGGAGAAAATGAGCTCTGGCTTGCAATGGTTCTTCGTAGTAAAATTTTACTAGACCTAAAACCTGCTCAACTTGCTGGAGTGTGTGCAGGTTTGGTGTCAGAGGGTATAAAAGTCAGACCCTGGAAGAACAACAATTACATTTATGAGCCTTCTGCAACTGTTGTCAATGTCATAGGGTTATTGGATGAGCAAAGAAGTGCCTTATTGGAAATTCAGGAGAAACATGGGGTGACAATATCTTGCTGTTTGGATAGCCAATTTTGTGGTATGGTTGAAGCTTGGGCTTCTGGGTTGACATGGAGAGAAATAATGATGGATTGTGCAATGGATGATGGGGATCTAGCTCGTCTCCTTCGACGAACCATTGATTTATTAGCTCAGATTCCAAAATTGCCAGATATTGATCCATTGTTGCAGCGGAATGCAAAGGCTGCTTCTAATGTAATGGACCGGCCTCCAATCAGCGAACTTGCTGGGTAGTTTTCTGACTGTTGTATTATGATCCATTGGTAAATATTGGATGATTAATTTACATAAACGCAATTTGATATTTATCATCGTTCTTAAAAAAAAAAAAGCGGGTTGATTATTCTTACAATTTTTGTCTAATATTATGATAGTATCTCAAAAATATCAAATATGTGTTGTAAACTTGTGACATTAAATACAAATTTCTTGAAATAGATTTGGGATTTTTATGTTCATAAGTTTTTATTTGTTGGTTTAAAATATGCCTCAAGTCCCTACAATATTGCATTGTTTACTTTGTCCTTTAAGAGTTATTAATCTCGGATAGCGGAGCGGAGCGGCTGATCCTCAAAAGTGGAAATAGCGGGATCTCGGATAGCGGAGCGGAGCGGCTGATCCTCAAAAGTGGAAATAGCGGGATCTCGGATAGCGGGATATTTTTTATTGACTTTTTAGAATTGACTATTATTTAGACTAAATATATAATATAAAGAATTTATAAAAAAATAACCCTTTTATAAAAATCAAATTAATAAAATAATGATAATGGTTAAAAAAACTTAACTATTTATTCTTAAATGATTGTACAACTATTATTAATTTTAGGTTATTTTATTGTTAACTTACAACACTATACAACTGTACAACTATAATAAAAAGGGGGTTATATTATAAAATTCTTTTTATAATAGAGGGTTATAGTGAGTTATCATAGCTGTAACACATTTATTAAAAAAAATAATAATAAAGTTTTATGTTATCAATGCAGACACGTTTCATCTACCTCTTCTCTCTCTTTCTCTTCTTTCTGATTTCTATTCTTCTTCCATTTTTGATATACGTTATTGACTCTTCTTCCATTTCCGATCCATCTATTCTTCTTTCTTTTTTGATTTCAAAATCGTAACTGAACAAAGAAAGAGTATCGGAGGAAGATCTCGTAGGGTTACAACCGATAGAGAGAAGGAGGAAGGAAGAGCGAAGCAGAAGTCGCTCCGCCCAAGAAAAATCCGCGACCCGCGACCTGGTAATGCGACTGAAGTGGCCGCTTTCTCATCTCTGCCTCCGCACCCTGCATATCACGCGGCAGGGTGCTGCTCCGCTACGGTGCGCCACGATAGCGGCTGGTGCGGGCGCTGTTCATTACTCTTCCCTTTAAAATATGCCCCAAGTCCCTAAAATTATAATGTTATTTGAATATTAAAGGATATATGGCCTGTTTGTTTCAGCTTTAAAAAAATAGATTTTTTCTTTATATTTTTGAAAATAGATTTTTCAAAATCGTTTTTCAAAATATTACAAGTTTTTTTATATTCGTTTTTTCTAATATGAAACACTAATTTTGACATCCTATAACATAAACACACATTATTGAAGATCAAAACTTAGTCAAAATTACATTTTTTTTTCAAAAAAATGCATTTCAAGAATGATTTTTATGAAAATCTATTTGAAATAGCTTCAAAATTAAATGATTTTTTGAAATTTTGATATCCATTTTTTTTCCATAAATAGATGAAATACCTAAAATCATATTTTAAGAATAACTATTCAAACAAAATTTTCATTTGAAGCTTTTATAAAAAGTTTCTTTGTAAAAAAAAATTTGGCAAAATTATATAACACCATAAAAATTATTTTTAAAAAAAGCCAAAACAAACAAGGCCATAAAAAACCTTAGGTTATCTCTCATGTATGTTTTCACATTTCTGAAACGTACCTTCTAGATGCATGTTTTGTACCCTTAAGATGAATTTTTTCGGAGCCATGTTTCGTACCCTCCAGACATATTCTAATGTAATAAGGATTTTGTGTTTATTTCTTATTTTTCCTTAAAATAACAAAGAAATGACGAATGAATATGAAGAATTATGACACAATAAAGTAGCCTACCATACATTTGTATACAAAGAGAACAAGGCAGTCATAGCAGGCATTGCATACACAATTTGAGTCATGTCAGATGTATGATACTTATGGTTCTCATCACGAGTCAAGACCATTATCTCGAAGTCAAGGTTCTAACTCTCAATGAAGGTCTCATACTAACGGTCATCCACGAGCCCAGTCTCAAACACATGCTCATGTATCTCATCTATTGAAGTGTTTAGTAAGGTAATTTGGGTTTGTGCAAACTATTGTTTGGGAGTTTGGAGAGGAAGGGAGGGGAGAACTTTGAAAAGGTAGAAGGATTTGGTGGAAAGAATTGAATGATTTTGGTTGGAATGGTTTTAAAGGGTTTGAAAAACCTCCCTAATATGGGGAAACTCAAAATTTATATTGAAGGAGGGTTTTAGAGGGTTTTGGAGGGTTTATATGAATTTTCAAAATATCTTTTATGTTGTTATAGTATTCGAAAAATTAAAAATATAGTAATGTTATCACTCTTTTATCAATCAATACAAAATCTTTTTTTCAAAAAATGTTAAATATTTTCCTATATTTTTTTAAAATTTTTTTTGTCTTAGGAAGCCTTTCACTCCCTTCCAAACTCCCAAACATAGCCTAATGATCTCACAGTTGGTTGCTGATCTGCAGCTAGGGGTGGAAATAGGCCAAACCGACTAATAGACTTTTCACCCTTATTCATAGTGACGTGTGAGGACCTTCACGAGTGAGCAATATTATTGGATCAAGGTGGTTCCTCACCTTTACTGATGACCATATAAGAGTCACTTAGGTGTTTCTCATGAAAGAAGTCAGAGATAGGGAGTATATTTGAGAATTCCATAAAATAGTTCAAGCCCAATTTCAAAGCAACATTCAAATCCTAAGAACTGATAAGGGGGGAATGGGGAGTACTTCCACCACACCCTTGGTACATACCTCGCCAAAAATGGGATTGTACACCAAACTTCATGTCCATATTCTCCATAACAAATGGAATAATAGAGAGGAAAAATAGACACCTATTAGAAGTCACTCGAGCTCTCATGTTGCCCGTGAATGTACCTAGCCATTTTTTGGGAGATGAGGTTCTTTTTCATCATACCTAATAAATAGAATGCCCTCCAAGACACTCAAAATAAACACACCTCACCAAACTCTCTTGTCCTTTTATCCTCCGACCAAACTCATCACAAATCTCCCACCAAAGATTTTTGGATATACTGCATTTGTACATGATCAAAAGCCAAATCCCAATAAGCTGGACCCAAAAGTCATCAAATGTATATTCTTAGGATACTCTCCTACCAAGAAAGGATGTAAATGTTATTGTCCTCGAAAAAGATGAATCTATCACACAATAGATGTCACATTTTATGAAGAGAATGCCTTTTATTCCTATGTCGCCATTCAGGGGGAGAAATTGACAATTGATGAACACCAACCTTGGAAAATTACTATACCAAAATATGTCCCAGAATAGAAATATTCACATATGTAGATTGGGTTGGCTCATTAACTGATAGAAGATCAACCATCGGGTATTGCTCATTTGTATAGGACAACTTAGTGACATGGAGAAGTAAGAAACAATATGTGGTTGCAAGAAAAAGTACTGAAGCAAAATTTAGGTCAATGGCTAATGGGATTTGCCGAGGGATGTGGCTCCAAAGGATGCTTGCGGAACTACAAGTTCATACTTACCATAAAGTAAGTATATTGTGTGACAACAAAGCTATCATAAGTATTGCCAAAAATCCCATGCAAAACGACATGACAAAGCATGTAGAAATTGATAGACATTTCATTAAGGAGAAGATTGACAATGGATTAATTTCTCTTCAACACACACCCTTAAATCATCAAACAATTGATATCTTAACCAAGGCACTTCCAAGAGACAAATATGAAAAATAAATATTCAAATTGGGCATGATAGACATCTATGACCCAACTTGAGGGGGAATGTTAGTTGCTAATCTGTTAGTTGCTGATCTGCAGCCATTAATAAGGAACAACAATATAGATTTTATAGTTGTATAATTGTTTACGGTGATTTCCGGTAAACAACCGCTAGTCTTCCAAACTATAAGTAAATATGATTTGGTTACTCGCAGGATCGACTAGATTGATCCTAGGACACATAGTCAAAAAGATTGTTATTAATGGTCGTTCGAACCATATTTATGATTTATCTTTGTCAATAAGAGTTTCTTCGAATAAAACAAGTAAACTTGATAGTGACTTTGTTATATGCAAGTATAACTTCAACAAAAGGGTAAGTAAAAATAAGACATGAAACGAAAACTGTTTAAAGTGCAAAGAATCTAAAATTGCAGAAATATTAAATACTTCAAAAGTAAATGGCATGAAAATAACAGTACAAGAATGTAAATGGCAAGAAGTAAATGAAATGCAATAATACTGAAAAGATATCTGAAAACGAAAAGGGAATACACATGTATTAAAATGGTGGTGTCATACGTACATTTCTCAGCGAACTCTTTCTCTTTAACACTTGATACTTGAGTAATATGTGAGTGATTTGTACAAAATGAACACACAGAATCCTAACATTAAGACTCCTATTTATACTAATTTTGACCTTAACGGTCCTACGCTAATCTAATGCCACGTTTCTCATAAGAACTCCAGGGATGCCATCTGTTGTTAGACAGTTACGAAACCGTCTTCGAATTTCAAATCTTCCCGCCTAAGTCCTTCTTCGACGCGTGGCAGTGTATTTAACATTAAAACACTACGAAAACACGCTAATTAGTAATACTTTAACATATTTCATGAAATTTGCCTAAGTCTTCGAAGACATGCACTCCTATGAGCTTCAGTGTTCATCATCTCCGCTGTGACTTAGAAATCTTCACTCTCGGAGCATGGCCATCAGGAGCCATTTTCTTATCTTCAAACGATGGTCATCAGTAACCATCTCTTCTTCGAATTTTTATTCTTCGAAGAACCATATATTTGCAAAACGAAATCTTCAGCTAACAATAATACATTTATACTTATTTACACAGCCATATAGAATATTCTCTTCTTGTAAATAGAAATTAATTTGAGTTATTTAGGATTTAATTAGTTTCATTAGTTACTTGTACTCCCTAGGCTATTTATATCATATTCTATTGTGTACAAACTCAATAAAAATTACAGAATTTCTACACTCACCATGTTTACGCCTCCTTCATTGAATTGTGCATGTGATAATGACACAATAGAGTAGGTAGAGTAGAAAAAATTTGTAACAGAATTCGTTAGTGAATAATAACGATCAATGACAATAACTTATCGCAAATTATATGGGTCCTTCAACAAATCGCTACACATTTCTAAAGCTTAAGTAACATTATTATCTCTTTAACATTCCACAAAAGCAAAGTCAAATGTGTGCCATCTTTGTTGAAGAAACACCAAAAAATTCAAGCAAAAGTGATGTGTATTTATTAGTCTTATACATTAAATCCATTAGAAAATATGTTAAACAGCTGGGTAAATTCTAGACGCGTCCAAAATATATCTTGAACAAAGTTTCCATCACATAGAGAAATAATCATGTTCATCCAACTATTTCAACATCTAATGCATTTCAATTCTTAAACCCCTTATAACCTTGTTTTTGTGTCAAACATTATAAACTTGCTGAATATTTGTAACACTATCGAGCCTCTTTATTTTCAAATTCATGAGTATGTTTTTGGGTATAATCATGTTCTTTGTCATCTCAACAATAATTTCATTCTCATAAATATTTAAACGACTGACATGAAATGAAATTTTAATTTGCAATCCGATTAACGATTGTGCACACCACGTGCCACATTAAATTTCCAAACATTTGTAGACAATAATACACACTCAATCTTAAGTAATGATGAGAAAAGAAACATATTTCGAGATTACAAAAATCAGAGTTTAGTCTTGAAGTCGACGAAGATGGCATAACGTAGAGTGAGGCTCGTGGTGGAGGTGACATGGCGAGATGTTGGGGGCGGAGCCGACGTAACAGTGAGTCCAAGTCAGGCGGATGGTTCAGTTAGTCAAAGTTAGAGTTTGATTTTCTCAGTTTGTGTGTATTAGGTTTCCTTGTTTTAGTTCGTGGACCTGTTCATTTATGAGTTATGTTTTGGGCTTATTGTTGATATGTCGAGTTTAAGCAATTATAAATATGTATATCTTGCATGTTAACTATCACAACCTTCAGAACTTTAGACTTCAAGACATAGAGAAGAGTTTGAAAATCCTAGTGGTTATTTTAAAAAGCAAGGGTAAATTCTTAAAAGTGTATTCTTGAAATTTGAAAAATCTTTGGAGGTATCTAATGGGATTGAGAAACACTTCTAAACATTTGGGGCAGAAAATAGAGTTTGTTCTTGAAACTTAAGTGGCTATTTTATTGTGATCCTTTGTACAACAACTCTTTGAAGTATAGTTAATTAGAGAGCTCCTCACTTTTTAGGGTAGATCATTTGATCGAATTATTTAAACAAATTATTGTGTTTGGAGTCTGGATAATTCTTCACAAATGTTTTTACTTATTGTATCACTTTTTTACAACAAGTGATGTCAATTGTGAAACAAAGTAAGTATTATTTACAAGTAAATATCATTGGACAAAATGGAAAACCGATAAATTTTGCAGAGGCAACGAAATTTTAGATTATGAAAATTGAAGAAGCAAATAATTTAACTTATAATTGAGAAGTGTGTCGAAGAATTGAAAAGTCAACATCGATATCTCCCCATTAAAATATTTGTTATTTGATAAACTTAATTTTTTTTCTTAAAACAATGATAGTACTTTGAAATAAAATTTAAGAATAATTTTTTCTTAAAGAATGCATATAATTCTAGAGAATACTAATCTTTTAAGAACTTTTGTTTTGTCAACTATTTGAACGATGCTTTGATAAAAAAAAATTGAGTGCAACCAATCCCACGCCGCCAACAACAAAAACAACAACAACAGACTCAGATACTCTTTCTTTATCTCCCTCAAATTTTCGAATCAGTTCATTTTACGCAACAAAATTCTCCACTCACACCAACATTCCTACGCTTTTTAAACCAAAAAACCGTTGTTAAAGCTCTCTGCTACAATCTCACACATTCTCTTCTCCATTTTCATTAGCAACACGAATCGATATGGCTCTATCACGTTTATCTTCTTCCTCACACGGATCCAATCTCTTCAAACCCTTCTCCGCCGCCTTCACTCTCCACCGCCCGATCTCCTCCGACACAACCGCCTCTCTCACAATCGAAACCTCCCTCCCCTTCACCGCGCACAATTGCGACCCTCCTTCCCGCTCCGTCACCACATCCCCCTCCGAGCTTATCCAATTCTTCCGCACCATGGCCCTAATGCGCCGAATGGAAATCGCCGCTGATTCACTCTATAAAGCCAAACTCATCCGCGGGTTTTGCCACCTCTATGATGGCCAAGAAGCGGTTGCTGTCGGCATGGAAGCCGGAACGACGAAAAGGGATTGTATAATTACGGCTTACCGTGATCACTGTACTTTTCTCGGGCGCGGTGGGACTCTGCTTGAGGTTTATTCGGAGCTTATGGGGAGAAGAGATGGGTGTTCGAAAGGGAAGGGTGGGTCGATGCATTTTTATAAGAAGGATTCTGGGTTTTATGGGGGGCATGGGATTGTTGGGGCTCAGGTTCCGCTGGGGTGTGGTTTGGCTTTTGGACAGAAGTATTTGAAAGATGAGAGTGTTACTTTTGCTTTGTATGGAGATGGTGCTGCTAATCAGGGACAGCTTTTTGAGGCTCTTAATATGGCTGCTCTTTGGGATCTTCCTGCTATTTTGGTTTGTGAGAATAATCATTGTGAGTTTTTTTGTTTTGTTTGTTTTGTTTGGTGGTTTTGAAATTGGGTTTGTTTATTTGGTTGATTTGTGTTTTGGGTTTGTGTTTGTGTTTTTAGATGGAATGGGAACTGCTGAATGGAGAGCTGCTAAGAGTCCTGCTTATTACAAGAGAGGGGATTATGTTCCTGGATTGAAGGTGAGTTTCATGGTTTTATGGTTGGGTGTGGATTTTGTGTGTTTTTGTTTTGGTGTTTGCGCGTGCTATGAAGCAACGATATAGATGCGTGATACTTACATTGACTTGTGGAGACTCTTGATAATTTAAAACAATAGAAGTGATTAAATATAATTGCATGTGTCTGTGTGTCGAACACTAACACGAGTTAAACACCCAACCCACCTTCCATATGGAGTGAGAGTGATACGTAGTGTGCATGTGTTAGGAACCTGAGAATCGGACTCGAAGTCGAAGGAATTAACAATTTTATTAATTAGGATAGCGTAGAAGAGAATCTTCCCCCAAGGGTTTTCCTTTCACAATTATTAGTACAATATTTTACTCTTTTGTATTTTCCTACTTATATAAATAGTCCTATAACAATCTTAACTAACCAATCAACTAACTTTTATAACTACTCTTAACTACTTTAACTATTCTAATTAACCACTATTCTACATCCTACCAATAGACCCCTCCTCAAATCAACCCTGTCCTCAAGGTTGACATCTACTATATTCTTCTTGTAGGTGTAATACTTTGTAACATACATTGGCTTCCTTTTTTTCTTCAATATATTCATTAAAAATGAAGTACTGCCCATCTCATACAGCATGCTCCCCTTTAGATTATTGCCACCGTTAACCCACCAATGTACTAAGGAGTAAGTGCCGGATCTGTTTTGCAACTTACTCTTATTTTTATTGCCTGATTGCTGCCACATGGATCCCACAAATGGATGCTTGTTGAATCGAATTCTGCTTATGTTGGTTGTGTTCACCTCCTTCCCACGCATTTGTGACTTCACTAATTTCTGTAGCACTGGATTGGTTGGACATAATCTTCAAAAAATGCGGGTCTTCTAACCCATTAGAAGACCACCCAAGCTGGAGGCAGCTCCATCAAATCAATTGAATCATCTTTAGTGACCTTAGCCGACCTTTTAGCAAAATTTGCTGGATGAAAAAATCACGTAGTCCTTAATTTTGCCCAATCCGCAAGTGTTTCACCAATATCTACTTGCTCACCCTCATTTGAAAGAACAGCCAGCCATTCTGAATCATAATCCTCATTCTCTTCTTGATCCGGATTCAGAGTTTCATCTAAATCATAAAATCTTTTACAATCTTCTATCTTTTTACTTTCTAAGGATAGTCTCTTTGAATATGCGCGTACAAGGTGATTTTGTGAGCTTCGACCTGGTAGGTGTTGCCTTTTGATTTACGTCTTGTGGTGTAGGCTCAAGAAAAGCCCTTGTTGTTGGCGGGCTGTAGTCAGACGGCTCTGGTGAAGGCGGTACTCATCCCTACAAAACCGGCTTGTAGGATGAGGATTGCCCCCGCTTATAAACACAACACAGGCCAAATCTCTAAACAATGTGGGACTAAAATCAAAGCCAACACAATGAAGGTGTTGGGGGAAGCAATGACGCAAGCCAAAGTGCTGCAATTAAGGCGACTAGGGACGGACCGCAATTAAGGCGGAAAGTCCAACAATATTAATGTTTATATGGACTCTCCTTCCATACTTTTATTTTTCTTCTTATTATCATGTTTTGCTGTCTAAATATGTAGAATTATATTGCCTATATGTGATCTGTCTTGGTTAGGTATACAAGTTATTTGCTATCATTAGATAAGTGTGTGCATAATGAGGAAGGATTTCACTTGTATGCATAACTTTATGCACAACTATGTACATGTGTTTTCAAACAATATTTTTAAGAAAACTACTTAATGTATTGAAATACTTTTTCAGGTAGATGGCATGGATGTTCTTGCTGTGAAACAAGCTTGTAAATTTGCAAAGGAGCATGCTTTGAAGAATGGGCCCCTTGTAAGTATTTTTTTTCCTGTTATGAATTACTTTAAATTAATTGCTAGCAATCGAATGTTATAAGTTGACCATTCATCTACTAGTTCTCGAGTACAGTTGATCCAACTCATTACATTAAAGTAGCTGTCATTGTAGCGTTGATTAATTCATCAAAGTATAATCTCTCAGATTTTGATCGATTTCTGTATGTTAATATTTATTCTGTCCAGATCCTTGAAATGGACACTTACAGATACCATGGTCACTCCATGTCTGATCCTGGAAGCACATACCGAACACGTGATGAAATTTCTGGTGTGAGACAGGTTTGTCATATTTTCCAGCATGTAAATGCCATATAGTTTAATATTTTGAGGAGTTCGTTTTAACTTCTTTTTATTCTCTCTTGGCTAAATCAATTGTAGGAGCGCGATCCAATTGAGAGAGTTAGAAAGCTGTTATTGTCTCATGATATTGCTACTGAAAAGGAACTTAAGGTGATTCAATCAATTTGGAATTCATTTTTTATCCTTGAATTGTGAAATGTGCTAATTTCAGAATTGGGTTATGCATGTCATTCATACATACTATATGACTTGTAAATATTCATGATTTTTTATTCTACAAATTTTTTGCACTTGAGAATTTAGGAAGATTCAAAAGAATTTTGAATAGTTTCTGTTTTCTAGCTTATCATGCAAGTACCTTCGATAGATATTTGTTTGCATGGATGTATAAAAACACTTGAACTTAATATGAGGCTAAAGATTTGGATTTGGTTGTCTTCTTTTAGGATACTGAAAAAGAAGTCCGAAAAGAAGTTGATGAAGCCATTGCTAAAGCAAAGGTAAAAAAAACGCATGCGGTGTTTATTCTCTTAGCTCCTACTTCTGTACTAAATAGCTTATACATTTGCATATTCTTATTACTTCATACAATTTACGATCTTAGAGTTGTTTGTTTTCTATTTTGATTTTCAGGATAGTCCAATGCCAGATCCATCTGATCTATTTACCAATGTATATGTTAAAGGATACGGAGTTGAGGTATTTATTCCAACCCTATTCATTATCCATTGAGTGAAATTTACTTGGTAGTAGTGTGTTTGAATGCTTTTACTCGACTCTTACGGTTGGTGCATCCATGTTCTGAATCTGCAGGCATTTGGTGTTGATAGGAAAGAAGTGAGAGTTACATTGCCATGAATAGGAAATTTATTGGTACCAAAGTGATGAAAATAATGAAAGAATAAAAGATTTTTCTGCAGAAAAATCTCTGAGCCTTTTGGTTGAGTTTTCCCCCACGTATATAGTTCATTTACTCTTGAGCAGCAACGGGGTGGAATGAATACTTTTTGACATGTAGTTTTTGTTGGAGAGCATATGTATGTGCATTGAGCAAAGCATTATTATGTTTGATGCAATTTGGGTGTTATGCAAAATTGAGGAATTCATTGTGTTCAGTTCCCCTTAAACTTTTATGTTGCTATTCACCATGCTCTCCTTCATTCTCTTAAGATAAGGTTCTTCTTACCTACCCCACTAAATGTGGATTAACAAAAAGTAAAATTTACAGTCTCAGTAATGAGTTGAGTCAAAAAGGAGAGAATTGAATATCTCCATTATTATGGTCAATTATTTAGTAATGTTGCACAGTAGTATTTATTTTGTTGGGTCGACCTAGTAGTACCACATATGCGGTCACTGTCTAGAACAGTATGAATTTATGACATGCTGACACAAAAGGTTTTATGACAAATATTAAGTTTGAGTGAATGTATGGTGTCTTAAGAAACAACACCTACAGTACCTATTAATATTAGTTGTCCCTGTCTCTTTAACATCTCCATCTCTTAACTCATCTAGTTGCTCAATACTTTAATATAAAGGCTGTGTGATTCATATTTATATAAAGGATGATGTTAACTTCTGAGGGGGATATCAGCAAGGCGAGGGTGGGTGACACATCCCTATATTTTAATCCTGCAAGGTTTTTAAAGATTTTGCCTTTCATAGATTAGGATTTTTATTTGTTACAATTACAATCAAATGGCGTGCTCCAGCTGACTTGTAAAAAATATCAATCCTTCTTCTGTGAGAAATCATCATTGCACCCTTTGAAGTCTTGCAATCATCACCATGAAAGAGCGATGTGTAGATGTCGTTAGTCAACTATCCTTAAAAAATTAAGTTTTTTGTTAGGTCGGGATTATGTATGAAATTTTCAATTCCCATAAAGAACCATTCAACTTAATCTTTACCCTGTCTTTGGCTGCAATTTCACAAGATTGTTCATTATTAAGGTAAATTTTATTGAGGTTTCCAGAGTCATAATTCTTAAATAATTCTTGAAAGTAGTGTGAAAGGATGCCTTAGAGTCTAAAATCTAAGACTTTTTCTTACTCTCCAATGAATATATTAATGCATCATTTCCTCCTGACGTGATATCAACATTTCCTTCGCCTCTTACCTCTTGATTAATTGGTGGGAGTGTGCAATGAATTTTGTAGTGTCAATTCTTTCCAAAATACTAACATTCAATAGTCTTTGAGTTGTGGGAATTACGATGATTTTTGAATTTTAATTGTTTTCCTTTGATTTACAATGTTCATATCCTCTAGTTGAATTTCTCTGTATTGTTTGGGGCTTAAGGTTGAAGTGAGTTGCCCAAGAATGGCAAAGTTGCTAAATTTGACTAAGTGTTTTGTGTATTTTTTGTCTCCACTTTGAAGAGCTATAACTTTTGATTTAAGAATTCAAATGAAGACTTTCAAAGCATATTGTGAAGCTTGATCCTTCGGCTTTCCAAAGAGCTCAAAATTGCATCATAAAGGTCCCTGCATTGCTTATTCCATGATGGTGAAGTTGGTACCTTGAGCCTGAAGTTTTCTCTTGAAGTCAGATTTAATTTTGATTAGTGTGGCTTCTAAACACCAAATTGATACGCGTTTTCTACTCAAACATGATTAACAAAGTTGTTTGAGTCATTTAGGAGGCCAAAAATACATTATTTTCTTGAGTTTTGAAGAGTTGCAAGTCACACTTTTAAGGTGACATCAAGTAAGCACGATTTCAAGGATTCTCGCTCCTTCTTGCACATATGAGCTCACTAGGGCTGGTGAAGGGGTTGTGCAAGCAGTGCTCTTGCACAGGGCCTCCGATTAATGGTTTACTACCACAGGTTAAATATTAGATATTGATGTAAATGTTGATTCAAAAAGAATAGTTACAATGGATAATAAATTTGCATGTTGTTAAAATAGCATAAATATGAAATGCCTCCTTGCCTTTGTGAAACTTTTGACAAGACCTCCGATACATTCTCCAAGAGCTAATAATATTGTCTTTAGCCACTAAAAAAACTAATAACTAGTTAAATATACTTAAATGAATAAATTTGAATATAATCTAATACCAGTTAGTCATGAATTATTATTCTAGATTTAAATTATATCTCGTTTTTAATATATGATATAACTTATAAAATATAACAAATTTTATATAAATAGGAAAATTTAAAATTATTTATAAAATTTCATTTTATTTAAAAATTAAAAGAAAAGACAAATAGTTAGATTTTTGTGTTGGTTACAATTTAAATATTTTTAAAATATTTTTTACTACGAATATAATTATATTAGAACAGAGCCTCTGAATTAATCAAGACGGCCCTGAAGCTCACCACTCACTTCTCCTATAAATATAGACCATATTTCATTCATTTTTAAAATGCTTTGATTGCCAATTAACCCCTGCTAAGATCCCATTTGAATTCTTAAGTTTGAATTTCGGTTTTGCTCTCCCACCCTTTAGTCACTCAAATTTTTTTCAGTTATCTTCATTGAACTTCTCTGAAGCTAACCACGTCATTTGCAAGAAGAATCGTGCACTAAATCAAGCATATCAACTCCATTTTCAGATGCTTACAAGTTGAGGTTCAACAGGTAGAATTCTCTTCAAATTTGTTGCTACAATGTAGCTCTTGGATCAATGATGCTCATAGCATCATTCGTTTTTAACTATAATTATATTTGGTTGATCAATTTTTGAGAATTTCAATTTTAAAATTGTCTGGTTTTCTTTAAATCGAGTGAGCTATACTTTAAATAAAATTTTCATGATGATGTGGTTGAGATCGTCCAGGAGAAACGAATCTAACGATACCACTAACATTTGATTTGGTTGTGTTTTGCTTGATTCACGGTTTTGCAGAAATCCTTTAAAACTTTGAAGCTGGAGGTTGAAGATGATTATGTGGATCATCTCAACCAATGAAGGCGTGTCACTTGAAATGTTTTAATTGATTTGACTTTTTTAATCTTTGTGAACACGCTTTGACTCTAGTTGAATTTCTCTGTATTGATTCTATGTTATACTAAACATGATGAAGATTCACCCAACTCTCTTCGTCGGATCTCTTCACTGAAAAACCGATCACAAACATCATCAAATTTTATCTTTTGACTTTTCAAGGAGCTACTCACAACCGTAACACTAGCACTCCAACTATTTGGTAGGAAAGACAAAACTTCCAATGCTAATACCTCATCGTCTAATTCAATTTCCACCGAACTTAATTGAGTTGTAACAATATTGAGTTCATTCATATGTTGTGCAATTGATGCACATTCTATAATTTAAAGCGTAAATAATTGCTCTATCAAATAAACTTTATTTGAGACTCGGCTTTTTTGGTACATAATAGAAATAGACTCCATAAGGCTAGCAGTGACCTTCTCATTTACAATTTTAAATGAACATTTTGAGATAATGACAATTTGATAACAATAATTGATTGTCTATCGAGAAGGTTCCAATCATATTTCTTCACCGAATTTGATATCTATTATACAAGAAATTGATGTAGTTTTTTCTGATATAAATAATCTTCTAACTCTCTTTATTTTCAATTTTTTTTTGTTTGTGGCCATCACTCCTAATTAAATATGATTTTTTTACGATGATCTCTAATTTCAGTTACGCATCCCAACTTTTTTATTATTTACAATTTTTTTTATTAAGAAAATTTCTCTATAGACCTCCCAACCTTCTAGTCCACCTCTGGTGAAAAATCCAAACTACCCCTGACTTCGGAAGTTCATTTCCGAAATACAAGAAAAAGACGTTTTCGGAGATGCATCTCCGAAAGCGCCTTTTTTTTGAAAAAATTGTCTTATTTAGGAAATGCACTTCCGAAAACAACAATTCGGAAGTTCATTTCCGAAATATTGCGCGTTTTGCAGATTAAGCAAAACAGCCCCCCTCCCCCATTCATTTTACCCTAAATCTTCTTCAAACTTCCTCTCTTCAAAATTTTTTGCAAAAGCAAGTGTGCAAAAGCAAGTGTGCATTCCAAAAGCTTCTCAAACTCAACCTAAGTCATCCTAATCTCTTCAATTGGTAAGTTTTTGATTTTTTTCAATTTTTAGATCTATTAATAAAATCTCTATTAGGGTGTTTAGAAATTGCAAAAACCACATTGGGGTAGGTTGTTACTGATATTTAGGGTGTTTAGAAATTGCAAAAGTAGTTTTGGTTTAGGTTTTTTGGGTCTGCCATTGGAGGCTGTATTGAAGGTCTGCGCAGGGGTGTTTCGGAAGTTCATTTCCGAAAACACCTCCATCCCAGTTTTCGGAAATGAACTTCCGAACTGTACCAGAAGTTCATTTTTTATTTTGTTTTTTCATTTGTCTCGCATATTAATCGATTTCGATTGTTTACAGGAACATGTCAGGCAACCAACCAGCACGCATCAGACAGGGGAGAGAGTCCCAGACTACGTCGGCTAGACGCGAGCGGGCGGCGACGCAGTTGGCGTCGACCCAGGGACGAGGGCAGGGCCGGGGACGCCGTGTGCGAGTTCCCGTGGACGTGGGAGAGGGTACATCAGCTTCAGGATCTAGGAGTCGGCTGACTCGGGTATCTTCTTCCCGCCAGCGAGAGGATGAGGAGGAGGAGGAGGTGCTAGTGCCATACCACGAGCCGGAAGGTGTACCGGATGTTGACCCTCCAGCCGGGGAGGAGGATGAGCAGGAGGATGGCTATCCGGGAGGGCCCTTTGACACTTCCGTGCTGATTCACTACCACGATCACGTCGCTCGGCGGATCTGGGAGGGAGAGGTATTTTTTTAATTTAACCGTTTATTTGTCACCATTTTTTATAATCTAACCGTTTATTTGTCGCTTATTTAATATATGTCTGCTTATTTAATATATGTCGCTTATTTGTTTTTTTTGTAACAGGAGAGAGAGCCGCTGAAAATGGTCAACCACGCCCGTAAGATTTTCGGTCTGTTTAAACCAGCAGCTGTGTGGTTTAACGACCATGTGCGAGGTTCAGGGCTCAGCGGGCTCTGCATGACGGGGTACACCACGATCAGCACCGGCATGCAGGGGGCATTTGTGGAGCGCTGGCACAAGGAGACGTCCTCTTTCCACTTGCCGGTTGGGGAGATGACGATCACCTTGCACGACGTGCAGTGTCTTCTCCACCTGCCGATTAGGGGGCCGCTGTTGACCCACTCCAAGATACAGAGGGTGGAGGCCATTGAGTGGATGATGCTCTACTTGTGCATGGAGCACGAGGTTGCTCACTTTGAGTGCGTCACGACTTGTGGGCCTCATGTCCGGTTCACTACACTGAGCATTTATTTTGAGCAGCATCTGGACGCGGCTGCCGAGGCTGAGGGTGAGGGTGACGAGCTGTTCACACACTATCACCGCGGCTGCGCTCTCCGGTGCTGGTACATGCATGTGGTAGGCGCTGCATGCTTTGTGGACAAGAGTGCCAGGTACTTCGACGTGACCTACCTCCGCTACTTCATGGACCTTGATACCGTTCACCAGTGGAACTGGGGGGCAGCTACTCTGGCATACCTCTACCAGAAGCTGAATGAGGCCTCCAACTGGAGGACGAGGCAGTTGGTCGGATCCTGCACACTACTTACGGTACGTTTTATTTTAACACATTATCGTATTTATTTATTTAATTATGGTTCGTAGTTATTTTTAATACATTATCGTGTTTGTGTTTCAGAGCTGGATCATCTCCTACTTCTCCCGCATCCACGGCTTCCACATCGATCCTGCGTACGTTGACGCCATGCCCAGGGCCGCCAGATACGCTCTCCAGAGGGGGAACGATGCGGTGGGACCATACCGTTTGTACCTGGACCGCACGATGCACGACGACGTCACCTGGAGGTCGTTCGCCGACTACGCTCAGATTGTCCCCTTTGACGACATTGCTCTATATTCAGGCTGGTTGGCACGCGGGACCGACATCATGGTCCGGTATCTCCCAGAGCGGTGCATGCGTCAGTTCGGATTCGTGCAGCGGATACCCAGGTCACCCTTTGAGGCTGCTCCCGACATAGTGACCCGAGTGCAGCTCACTACCATATGGGCGGAGTGGCAGCAGCATGTGGTACCGCAGGAGTACCGTCTCACTCGGGTCACACAGGACTGGCACAATGAGGAGGGGTACGTCACATGGTTCTACCGGGTGTCCCATCCTCTACTGAGACTCGACGTTCCCGGCGCTCCTAGGCCAGCACATGAGGAGATCCTGGAGAACCAGCAGGCCGAGGATGACCATGCCATTGATCTCCTGCTGATCTGCCAGCGGATAGCGATGCTTGGGCGGAACGCCTTGGATCGGGGTGTCGTTCTTCAGGGCGGTCCAAATGCAGTCGCCGTGATGGAGACGATCGTCACTGATGCGGGCCGTGCGGCGGGGTACAGGCGACAAAGGAGGGCTCAGGGTGAGAGGGTTAGGCACACCCAGTAGTGGTCGGGTTTATTTATTTTTTGTTTTCGGATTGTATATTGCGCACACTATTACTATTTGGTTCGGCTTGTATATATTATTTGGATTTTATTTATCGTATTAGTATTTTCTGTTTATATGTCGCTTATTTTATTTGGCGTTTGCGTTTAATTAAAATGCGAGACTGTTTAAGAAAAAACATAAAAAAAAACACAGTTTCTGCATAATTCGAAAATGAACTTCCGAATTCACCCATTAGGTGTTTTCGGAAGTTCATCTCCGAAGACACCCCCATGAGGTGTTTTCGGAGATGCACTTTCGAATTATGAAAAAAAAAATTTAAAAAAAAAAGCACTTCGGAAGTTCATTTCCGAAGCAGGGGCATTTTTGAATTTTCGCTGGGAGTGACCCCCATAAGGAGGTGGCTAAAGAAATTTTCTTTATTAATTCACACTTGTTAAAAAAAGTTTACAATAATAATCAATTGACTTTGACTCTCTGACTATCATACTAGTAGTTAGAAAACTATACTAAATTTTTTTATCATCAGATTTACGAAAGTGCAAAATAATATCAAATGAAAATCAATAATAATAATAATAATAATAATAATAATAATAATAATAAATAAATAAATAAATAGTTGCCGTTCATTTGTTCTGTAAAATTCTAGCAACTTTTTTTAAAATTTTATTCACAATTATTTTCTTTCATTTCTCTTTATTTATTGACTAACAATTTTATCGACAATTCAAAAGTTGCATTAAAAATTGAGTTATCATCTAATTTACCCATTCAGAATAAAATTCAGAAACTAATTTATCTGTAAATTGTACCGAATAAATTCTTTTATTTTGCTTTTCATTATTACCCATAATCTATAACATATTTGTTCTTCTTTTTCTCTTTGTTTAAATTGTTTTTCTTTAAACAAATTTCTCTTTGTTTGAATATGAAGAAAATCTCAATTCGTCACAACAACTTTTATTCTCTTCTCTCTTGTTTTTTATCCTTTCTTTCGTAACCTCTAGGTCAAGTTAATCATACTTTTATCTTTTAAATTCTTTATTTAAAATATTATTGTATCTATTTTTCTTTTATTAAAATATATAATATTTAATAATTTGAAATTAAAGAAAACGGAGAAATTAAAAAAAAAAAATTACGTGAGAGCATGAAGGTGGCAAAGAAGCAAATGGAATCACATGTTTTAAAGGTGTCAAAAACTGATAAAGTCTTGTGCTTTTCACGGGTCGGTTATGACCGTCAGATTGATGATTGTGATGTCTTTGCATTTTCGAATCTTCTGATGATTTCCTTCTTAATAAGGGTCCCACTTTTACAGCTGTATTGGACACCACTGAAAGTGTAGGGTCCACATTGTATGATATTTTTTTGTATTTTATGTTCCACGTGGCAGCATCTTATGTCCAATACAGATGAAGACAAATACACCGTAGATGAATCTGTACCAACATTCAGAGTATCCAATGCTTTAATCCTTCAGAGTACACTTCAATCATACGGATAAATGATCTAAATAATAATAAGCTAAATTAGACATTTACTAATTATTTAATTTAATTTATAATTTAAGTTTAGTCTTTTAATTAATAAATGGTATTTTTAATTCTTTAAATTTATGATCATGTTAAAGAGTGTCCTAAGAATATTGGTTAAGATTTTCAAAAATAAAAAATATTTTTCATATAAATTAGTTATTTTAATTTGCATTGGATATAAGTAGTTTTAAGAAAACATATTTTTTATTTCTTAGAAAAATTAATTATTTTTTAATCAATTTAGTTTATTCCTTTAAATTTTAATTTTAAATGTTTAAAGTGGTACAATATTATTGAGTGTCTATTAGAGATCCTATTATTTTTAAAGATTTAACCATTCAATCTGATTACAAAATATTAAACGATTGACATTGAAAGTCTATTGAATCTAACGATAAACCATCAACACCAAATGTTTTTAGACATCTCTTCATTTTTCTCATTCTTCATCTTCATCCTCACCTTGAACATCTTCTTATCAAAATCAAGAAAATTGTAAAATAAAGCTAGAAAAGTTAGTATTATATTTGATTTAATAATTAAAAAGTTACTTCAAGAATATTTAATATGGTTAGTAGCCAATTTTTCCCTGCCATTTGGGCGGGATTTGAAAAAAATAACCAGTAAATTTTTTTTAGATTCCCACCCTATCCTTTAAAGATTCCATTGTTTAGGTCCTTCATTAAACCAACTCATCCAATCAACATACATGGCATTGACGCATTGTCATTTTGTTTAAATTAAAACATAATACAAATGTCATCTATGATTTATTTATTTTAATTAAAACATTTTTACATTAAAATCATTGTTTACCCTAATTTGAGATTGTTATGTTCTTCTCCCTCCTTCAAACTCCAATCCTCCGTCGCTTTCCTTATTCAAATATCTATCTTTTCTTGCTCATTTCTCTGCGTAATGGCTGGAAGTTCAAAGAATAACATGTCATTGAATGCTAGAATATCTCCCAAATGTTGACAGGATCTGTCAATGAAGGTGTTCGTTTCTAAATCTGCTGCAAATCCAAGAAGAAAATATTGGAAGTGAAAATTTTGGGGGAAAGAAGACTATCAGAAATTTTATTGGGATGATGAATACTTTGGCTCAATTGATAGGAAATGACTTATAGAAGACGATGATGGGTGCAATAGATGTGATGTGATGATTGCGTATTTTAGAAAATTTAGGCGAGATTTCAGGAAGTAATTCGGAAGAGAATTTGGGTCGAAATTTAGTTCCAAGGAGATGGAATATTTGAAGAACAAGTTAGAGAAGTTGTAGTACTTATATGTTCATGGGTTTACTTTGTCATAGTTTTAGCATGAATGTTATATTGTTTTGGAATTGTTGTAGTACTTATGTGAGCAAAATGTTTGATTTGAAATGAATGAAAAAAATAAGAATTATTGTTAAAGTTTTAGCATGAATGTTGTATTGTAATGTTGACGTATATCTCAGTTAGATGAACAAGAATTATTGTCAAAGTCTTAGCATGAATGTTGCATTGTAATGTTGTATGTGAACAAGAATTGTTGTCAATATATCTCAGTTAGATGAAAATGCATAATGAATTATGGTTGAGTTGAATCTAAATTAACCTGTTATGATTGATGGTTGAATTAGTTTGAATCAAAACATGATAAAACATAATGACATTACAAGTAGCATAAAACATAGTCTCCAAAATGACAATACAAGTAGCATAATAAATAGTCTCCAAAATGACATTACAAGTAGCATTAAACTTCCAAAATGAACGTACATAAAACACAGTCTTCCAAAATGACACTAAACTTCCAAAATAAATTAAACTTCCAAAACAGGATGACAGTACATAAAAACACAATCTTCCATATTAATGAGACGGTTGCTTAGATATTTTTTCCCATGATTTCATCTTGCGCATACATGTTCCCAATTTGGAGTCTGTTTGGGCAGTAGTAGTAGTAGTAGTAGGGACATCAATATCCAATTATGAATCACTACCAAGGTCCTCAATTTCCAATGGTGATGGATCTATCACTTGATATTGTTGAACATTTTGAGTAACTTGTGATGGATGAACATCCTGATTAGCTTCTAGTTGATTGACTTGAGTAACTTGTCATGGCTGAGCATCATGATTAGCTTCTTGTTGAGTGACTTGAGTAACCTGTGATGTTGTTGAGTGACTTGAGTAACTAGTGATGGCTGAGCACCCTGATTAGGTTGATCATAAGAGGCAACCAAATCCTCAATTATAGCATCCATCTCTGGATCATTGTAAGGATATTCATCAACAGGTGTCTCAACCTCAAATGAAACTTTCTTAGATTTTGATGTTTCACCCTTGGCAATACTGTGTTTGGAAATTACAATAACTTGTATATCATCAAAGACATGAAGAAAACCTTCATCAATCCCTGAGAGTTTTGTCCACAACCTAAATCCATCATACCCCCAGTCCTTAACTAAGCTCACAACCTCAAAAAACTCTAGGTATCGGTTTCCTGAACTTCCACGGTTGTGTCATCCCCCTATAAAATGTGAACTTATCATGCATAAAGTTACCACTGTGATGGAAGATGACACTAAATACGACCATTTCTACAATTACAAAAATACTCAAACCTTAAACTGATGTTAATGGTAATGTAACACACATGCTTATGTTTGGGACCATAACAAACTTACAATAAATAAATATTAAATTATGCATACCTTTCTCCTATCGTATGTTGTTGTCAGGGTTTCCAGTTTCAATGCAATGCGATGCTCAGAGTTGAAAACAATTGAGAAGAAGACGACAACATCCAATTTGGGTATTAGGGTTATGTTGGGTTAAACAATGATTTTAATGTAAAATTGTTTTAATTAAAATAAATAAATCACAAATGACATTTACATTATGTTTTAATTTATACAAAATGACAACGCGTTAATGCCATGTATGCTGATTGGATTAGCTGATTTAATGAAGGACCTAAATAATGAAATCTTTAAGTGGTAATGTGGGATTGACCCTATTTAATATATGTTAGATATTAAATAGACAAATAACATTTTAAAAAAAGGGTTGTTTTATGTGTTGTTGAAGCAACACTCAAAGTTGAGGATTTAATCTACCACCCCAAAAATTAAACTTGACACCTCCCAATGATAGGTGATAATACTTTTACGCCCTTACAAAAAAATTTGAAATTTATTTGTGTTTATCGAAAATTTCAAAAAAAAAAATCATATACTTTCAAATTTTCTGGATTTTTTGAAAAATCCAGTAGTTCATTTCCGACAATTTTTTTTTTTTTATAAAATTTTGAAAATTTTATCGAAAATTTCATTCTTGCCACCCTCCAAATTTGTTCATGGATAATTTGAGAATTAAGCAAAAATGGAGGGTGTGAGGCTCAACTTGGGGGTGACAAGTTAAATTCTCCTTAAAATTTTATCTACCTGATGAAAAATCTATTAATTCTTCAGTTCAAGGCATGCTTGCTTTTTTATTCACAAACATAATCAATTTTGTTTTATCTATTTTGGATTTCTCTCAACAATGAGTATAAATTTTAAAACACAGTTAACATTTGTTTATGGTTGAATGCGACTGACTTGTACATGTAATCAAGATTTATTAGGTTTTATACTTGGGATGTGGATCAGATTTTAGTGGTTTATTGGTTTGCCAATTTGGGAGAACTTATGGTAAATTGGGGAACTTTATCCATGAAATTCCACACTAACAATAACATCATCTAAATAAGGGGTCATTCAAGTTTGTACATAGAGAGATACAGGAAAGTATCTAGGAAGGATTGCTGATTCTTATTTTTTAATGTTTATATACTTTCTCTCTACAGAGCACAAGATATGAGTAGTCGCACTTTCAAAGACCTAAACTTAGGTTTTTTTTAATTCTTGCATGTTTTTTTAATAAAATTCAATTTTGAATTTTAATTGTTAGATAGAATATGATACAATTTTTTTTGGATTTATTTTATAGTTTTTTGGATTTTGATATGAAGGCGGGCAAGATGAGGATGAAGATGAAGAAAGAGAAGAGGGAAGAATATGAAGAAATGTATAAAATCTTAGGTGTTCATGGTTTTTTGTTAGGTTCAATAAACTTTTACTTTCTAATAATTTGATATTTTTTAATAAGATCAAATGGTTAAATCTTTAAAAATAAGAGGGTCTATGGTGGACACTCAGTAATATTGCACCACCTTAGACATTTAAAGTTAAATTTAACAGAATAGGTTAAATTGATTAACGGAATTAGATTTAAATGATTAAAATGATACGTTTATTAACTAAGGGACCAAACTTAAATCATAAATTAAGTTAAAGGACTAAATGTCTAATTAAGTCAAAATAATATGATAACTTTATAAAATTAAGATGTATCAGCATACTTCTAGAGGGACTTGGATCCTCTGTTTTTTTTCTTCAATAAGGTATGCCAAATAAAATTTACAAGCCACAATTACAGCAGCCATATATAAAGGGAACAAAACAAAACTTCTACAAGCTAAACAACACTAAAACACCAAAAAACACACTAACAAAAACAATAAAAAGAACTACAACAACTCCAACAATCAATTGCAACAACAAGGATTGCACAAAAAAACTAAAAGTTGCACCTGCTCCAAAGCAAAATCCAATTGAGAACAAAACAACAAACAACAAAGAAGACACACCAAACAGCAGAAAAAGAGACAATCTCTAAGCAAGATTTAAGCACTGCAAAGAATTGTCTATCCAATGAAATAAGGAATGTAAGAAGTTTAATGATTTGAACCGAACTATCTCCATGTCAATGTTTTTATTTCTTCAACGGAGTTGGGTATATCCACCTCTAAATTTTGGAAAGCTTTGATGTTTCTATTCTTCCACATAATCCACACGCTAGCTATTCAAATATAAGACAATTACTCTACCATCCTTGTAGCATTTCTAAATAATCCTAGGAAACTTTGGAGATTAGGAACACCCTCGTTTAACACAATTGTTGTAATTCCAAGTCAATTAAAAATAGTGTACCAAACTTGAGAATAAAAAGGACAACAAAAGAAAAGATGAGATAAATATTCTTTTTCTATAAGATAAAAAGGACACAACGATCTATCTTCATCCAAAACACCCCTTTTGACTAAGCTATCTTCCACCACTCTATCTGAAAACCAACTTGGGCTCACATTCTAAACCCCTTTTTCAACCAAGTTAATATCTCTCCACAAAAAAGAATTGAATTTAAGATTTACAATTCGTTGTTCCAAAAGACTTCCATAATTAAGAGTTTGAATTTTAAATCAAATAGAATCTTTTTTAGTTCTAAAATGCCATAACCACTTCCCCAATAACGCTAAATTAAAAATCTTAAGGTTCTTCAAACCTAAACCTCGTCCTCAAGGCCTTTACAAATCTTATCTCAACTAACCCAATTAATTTTGTTATCTTCAACATTCCCTCTCCCATAAAGAAATGATTTTATGAGAACTTTGAAGAAAGAAAGGTAGTAGACTAGGAGTGCCGACAAGACTGATTTTATGAGAGTCGCCTTTCCTCTAATAGATAGATTTTTACTAGCCTACCCTAAAAGCCTCTTTTTGACAAAATCAATGACAGGTTGTCAAGTAGCCAACCTTCTAGGATTTTCCCCAATTAAAACCCTAAATAAATGAAAGGGATGCTTCTAAATTTACAATTCAAAGCCACATATTCTCCCACTAACCAATCGTGAGAAACATTTATCCCCACTAGGAGACTGTTTTTGAATATTAACCTTTAAGGCCGAGATTGCTTCGAAGAGTTTTAAAACCGCCTAAATGGTTCTAACATGAGACCAACTTTCTAGGACCCTTTGCTTCTATTTTTCTCTCCATTATTCTCTTCCCTCACTGTCACTCTCTTAATCTTACTCTCTTTATTACAAAATTATTTTTTCTTTAGAAAGAGAATAAAGTTAAAAGAAAGATGGAGAGGAAGGAGAAAAATAGTGGAAAAAAGAGAAGGAGATGATCCAAAGTGTTTCGAGAGTAACTTTGCGTAGATACCAATTAGACAACATACTTGGAGAGTAATTTCATAGATGCCAATTTTGCATAGATCAACATACTTGTCTTACAGATGTGACAAGTGTTATATCACTTACAAGCTTAAATTTGAAAATGACCCTTTTGAAATTGTTTGCTTAGACATGTGATTTTAACTCTATCTTCGACAATAAATTGCAACTTAGGTTTCAATTATAAATAGAATATATGATGCATATTTGGATCAGAATAAGATGTATTGGGTTCATGTTGAAACCGATTATGATCCTTATCAATATGCTCCATCTAATAGTCATTCATTATAGGGAATGCTTGATAATATCTCCATCATAATGGGTGAGGACTTGTAATTGGTTGATGTTCCATTATGGACCATAAATGAGAGGAGGAACGACAGTAATGGCGCATCACTGCTCCTAATTAACATTCTAACGTTTAAGTCAGTGCATGAGGAAGAAGAGTGAAATGAAATTGATTTTGAAACTTGTTAACTCAATTTGGCATTGTCTCTCTATATAAAGAGTGAGAAATAACGAACTTGCTATTTGTTATCCGTGAAATCTGGATAGCTATTAGATGCACTTGCAGTTGAGATCTCTTTTAATTATTAGAATGGTAATTATCTTACATTGAGAAGGTTCTCAAAGGAATAGAATCCCTTCCTAGTGGTCGGCTAAGGTTGACGTGGTTGACCCAAAACAATTGTCATTAAACACTCCTCCTTTTAAAAAGTTATGATATAAAGGTGGATGAATTTTCTATTAGGGTAGGTGTTTATCTTGAATTCTGATAAACAACCGCTAGTCTTCCAAAATTTTGGTAACTTACAGGATCGACTAGATTGATCTTAGGACATGTGTCTAAGTTTTATAGTCATGCTTACAATAGAACTCACGTTTCGACAAAACATTTTGTTGATAAAAATATTAAATGTTTCTTGAAGATAATAAATAATAGGATTGTAAAACAAAGCAAATCAACTGAAGAAATTAAATGACTGGAATGTTAAAGACTTCGACTTGAAACTAAAGAAACATATGGAATATGTAAATGACTTTGTATTAATACAGTAAATGACTTTGAAACGAAATAATAATTTATCTACAACTCTTTTCTCTAACACTTGTACTTTGAGTATATTGAGTAATTTGTACAAAATGAACACACTAAGACTCCTATTTATACTAATTCGATCCTAATGATATTCCTTCAGGAACATGCTACATTCGAAGTCTGTATGATTCTTCCAAACAACATACTTCCACGTGTCTCTACGGACATAATACTTCAATTCAAATTCAAAATCTTCTTTATTTGTAGGGGCCAAGTCTTCGACGAGTCTTAACAAAACAACTTCCAATTTCAAATTCACCAACAAATACAACTTTATTCAATTTCTATGGCCTTGAAACAATTTAGGCTTTATCCAACCTTATTCAATTAAGGCCCTAGGCACAAAAGATACTTTATTCTCTTCGACCCAGCTTATGTCAAAATTACCAGTCAATAGTAGGGAAGTCCCTCTTAGTATTCTTATACATTTGGGTTTGAATCATGACTCTCTAAAGTTGGGTTACAAGCTTACTAATGGATAATCTTACGTTCTCATCTTGGTCTGACTTTATATTAGGCCTAATATATGATGACGCAAAGAGTAAGGAATTTCTTATCCCACACCATGAGGTGGAAAAGAACCCTATGAAACTGTGAAAATGTCCTTCAGTGTCCTGAAATGCATCTCTGAACGCACTTTAAACATACAATTAATTTGTTTTTAAAATATGCCCCAATATTAAAACTAAATTTATTTTAGAAATACATTTTAAAAAAAATTCAAAAAATACATTTCCGAAACCTACTCAGTTAAAGTGTTTCAGTAGAACGAAATTCAAATAGCAAAACAATTTAAAATTTGTGTTTTTCATCTCACAAATAAATTTAATAAGGATTTTTGGATTTCTCATCTTACAAGGTTACCATGAGTAAAAAAAATCTTACAAGCCTACTACCACTTTTCAAATGTATAAGAAGTTACGCTGAAAAAATTCACTAGGCAGTATGAGATTTTAATGAAATAAGTAGGCTCCCGAAATGTATTTTTGAAAAAATTTCGAAAATACATTTCCAAAATAAATTGAGTCATACATTTAGGGTGGTCTAAAAAATTAATGAATTATATGTGTTGTGGATGCATCCGGAGATGTATCTCCGAAATCCAGAGATACTTACGAAATTTCACAAGGTACGCTAGTAATCCATAAGATCATAAGATGCATTAATAAATTCCCTTAGTATTAAAGTTAAAGCCCATGCTTTAGTACTCCTGGTTGGACTTTGTGTACTTAAGATTTATATACCACCTCGTTCCATTCCATTTTATCACATACCACCAATCCAAATATAATATAAGTGTTTAAATTACAGTGTCATAATGAATTATAGAATTGTTGTATGGGATAAGTGGTATAAATAAACTAGAGTTTAGTTTAGAGGGGTGGAGGAACCAACCATAGATTGGGGATATTTTGTGAAGTCGTTTTTGACAATTAAGTCATTTGTGAAATTATGGTGCTTGCGTTTGTAAAGAAATTCAACACATTTGAATTTTGGAGAGCTTGCTTAGGTAACAACACTAATTAACCTCAATATTAGATATGTTTTACATTGTTTGTAAATATACACGTTTAAGGATATAGTTATATTACAAGGAATGTACATGGTTAAGTATGTGTATATTAGTAATTAAGGTTATTCTTGTAGAGCCTTATGTGGATTATGCTAGCAATGTGCTATGGGCAATTATTCAAAATTTAAAGTATAACATGGATAAGGGGTATACAATGTGTATTAAGATAGAAATGAGATGGGGTATACAACATGTATTAGGATCAAAATGAGATGTTTGGGGTTCATTTGAGTCCTCTATTTATATATGACTCATATTTAAGTCCTTCGGAGTCATTATGGACAATGATTGGGAATGTCTCCATCATAATGAGGGAAGACTTGTAAGTTAGATTCCATTGGCTCCTTCTTCCTTCTAACAAGTTGTGACATGGAGGTGATTAACTCTCCTATTTGGATAGGATATCCACTCTGCGTATTATCACCTGCTTGGATTTGGATCATGTGGATTTGAAGTTTGGTTATAGACCCCCACTAAAAGAGTAACGACTAATCTTACATTCTCATCTCAGTCAAATTTTGTATTAAGTCTAATATGTGGTTGAATGGCATGTCTTTATAGGTCTGGTGTGAACGTGATACTTAAGAGTAATATTTTAGTCCACCAACTGCTAATACGAGATGATTAAGAGAATTATTCAAGTCCATGTGTTTTTTGTATAATTGTTGAATGTTCCTTAATATGAGCATGAGATGTGGAACATGGCATTATTATACGTCATCTGAATATGCATGATTTATTTTTTTTAGAAAAGGAAAATTATATTAAAATGAATCTAATCTGAGCACAAGATACGCAGAGATAAGATTTAAACAGATACAAAAAGTTCTCACAGTTAGCGGTTTGCAAATTATCTACAATTACAAACCAAACTCCTGCCCAGGCCTACAAAATATACAATTCAATACAAGGTTCTTGCAAACTATTGAATAAAATTATAGGTTGTTATGATCTCTCAGGCAAGACAGCCCCAACTCCAATCCATACAAAATACTAGACATGACCTAGCAAAAATAGAAGCACCCTGCAAAATACACTAGCCTTCCCAAACAGTGAAACAATGACACCAATACCAGAAGGAAGCGTAAAATAGTTTTTTTTTTCAATAAGCAATTGTATTAGAATGAGAGTATAAGGGATACTCCTCCCGATGCAAACGGAGAACCTCAACTACTCAAAACAGATAAGAGGTTGAGTACTCCACAAGAAAAAATTACATAAATTCACAAGCTTGTAACTAGTGGATAACCACTTCCAAGAAGTGAAAATAATCTCCGACATACATTCCGAGAAACTAAAAGATCCATTATTAAAAATGATATCATTACGCCTAATCCAAATACACCACGCCGTAGCTAACCAAATAATCGCTACAATAATCCTTCGAATAGAAAGACGCACCTTGTCAAAAGAGAAAGGGAAGATTTGAAACTCTTCTAACGATAACCCCTGTCCATAACTAATCCACTCCAAAACCTTGTTCCAAATGGCCGCAAGAACCCGACAACCTCCAAGAATATGCGGTAAACTTTCTTCCTACGAGGAGAAAAATACATACTGCAAGTTGTTAACATCCAATATGCCTCTTTTGTGTAAAAGATCCTTAGTGGCAATTCTGTTATGAATTATCCTCCATCCGAAAATGATGAATTTAGAGGGAGCTTTTACCTTCCATAGGAACGAGCAAGTTTTAGCGACATTTGAATTAATTGGTGGGCCCGAAAGCTTGGAGAAGAACCAATCGTAACATGACCTAACAGAAAAGACTCTGTCCGATGAGATGAGCCACACAAATGAGTCTTTAAAATGCTCCCGCAAAGAAATGTGCAAGGTAACAGCGCACAACTCCTGCCATAGAGAAGAAAAGATAGCGCTGCTGTTCCGAAGCACAGCATTTCCATTCCAACCCTGAATCTGACCCGATGCTGCCTCTGCGACAGAAATGAAATCTTGAGCAGCAGTCGCAAACAACTCAAGGAAAGCTTGCCTTAAAGGTTGCGTAGCTGCCTAGTTGCTGCACCAAAATGGTGTATCCATTTCATTGCCAACATTGCACTCCACTGCCCCTGCAAAGTTGTGATGAAACAAAGAAGAATAATTGTCAGATAAAATAATGTCTCTCCACCATATTGAGTCGGATTTGTGGATGACGAATTTATCGCCAATGAGCACCTTCTTCTTAACGTCACCGTATCGAGAAAGAAGAATGCTACGCCAAACAATCTCTTCCTCCGCTAAAATCCGCCATTTCCATTTACTAAGGAGCGCAATGTTCATCACTTCCACGTTCTTAACCCCAAGGCCTCCTTCATCCCGCGATTTACACACGGTTTCCCAACTAACCCAGTGTATGGATCTTTTAATATCGTTCCCGCTCCAAAGAAACTTGCTTTGAATGGCCCGAATCTCTTTAAGAATCTTAGATGGAGCCTTATAAAAAGATAAAGAGTAAATATGGATGGAGTTAAGAACCGAGTTGATCAAACACTCCCTACCCGCCAAATTGAGATACAAACCCTTCCAAACGGCCAATTTGTTCTTCAAAACCAAAATCAAGTCCCTCCACATGGATAGTTTTTGCGGATTATCACCGACCCTAACACCGAGATACTTGAAAGGAAGCCTATCAACTTTACAAGCAAGAAACATGGACGCCGCTTCTAAGTACCCATCTTCAACGTTGATGCCATAAATAGAGATTTTATGAAAATTCATCTTCAACCTCGACATTAATTCGAAGGCTCTTAGAATAGCTTTCATAGTCCACAAATTAGCGGTGTCACCTTCCGCCAAAATAACGGTATCGTCCGCAAATTGAATTATGTTAACCTCCTCCGTTTCATTAATTTTAAAACCTCGAAAGTCTCCCAAATCAATTGCTTTCTTCATTAGAGCCATTAGCACTTCTGTTGCCAAGACAAAAAGAAAGGGAGATAGCGGATCTCCTTGACGAAGCCCCTTTTTGACTTTAAAGTCTTTAGTGATGCTTCCGTTGATAAGAACCGACATATAACTCGAAAAAATGCATTCGTCCATCCAATTTAACCACGTGGCTTCAAACCCCATCCTAGTTAACACATACTTCAAAAAGTTCCAACTTACTTGGTCGTAAGCTTTCTCAAAATCAACTTTCAAGGCCACACAATTTCTATTCTCTCTTTTAGCTAATTCCAAAACCTCGTTCACAACCAAGACTCCATTCGCAATATTCCTCCCCGCAACAAACGCCGTTTGATTGCTAGAAATCAATCTCCCTATGACTCCTTTCATCCTCCTCGCCAATAATTTAGAGATGATCTTATGAAAACTACCTACAAGGCAAATGGGTCTAAAATCATACAAGGATTGAGGGTTCTTGATTTTAGGAATAATAGCAATGAAGGACGATGAGCAGCCCTTGGTAAGTCTCGCCTTTTTATGGAAGTCCTTCACAAAAGTCAACACATCATCCTTGACCGTTTCCCAATAATGCTGGAAACACTCGAGGGTGAAACCATCAGGACCGGGACTTTTGTTGCCATCGCAATCCCAAACCTCCTCTTTAACCTCCTCTTTCGAGAACGGCCTTTCAAACCATCTCATATCCTCTTCGGTAAGAACACTAAGGACAACATTCTCCGGGACAGCCCTAGAAAGGTCATATTCTTTGAAAAAAATTTCAAAGTGATTCTTGGCTTCAAGCTTAACCTCTTCTACCCCTTCGACCATCCCATTTGCCCCTTCCAAGACCGAAATCGCATTCTTCCGATACCTCTCCTTTAGGGAATTATGAAAAAATCGAGTATTCTTATCCCATTCCTTCAACCAAAGTTGTCTATACTTAATACAAAGCATACTCTCTTTCATATATAGATTCTTCCACATCTCTTTAGTATCTTCCCTTCTATTATCCACCAAGGAACCGATGCTGCCGCCAAAATTATTCACTAGAATATAATCCAATTCATTAATATTCTCCACCTCCTTTTGCACCGATAGGTTAATCCAACCGAAAACCTCCCGGTTCCATTGCTTAAGACTCTCTTTAAGACTGTTGAGCTTTTCAAATAATACAAAGTCACCCCTACCAGCAAACTTCAGCTTCAACCATTCAGCATTAACAAAATTCTTAAACTCCTCATGTTTAGTCCAAGCATTATTGAACCTAAACGGTTTCGGACCCCAATTAACGACCTTAGGAGAAATAAAGATAGGTGAGTGATCCAAAATGTCTCATTTGTCAATCCCTTGGTTAAAAACACCCCACACGTCTAACAAATTGCTATTAAGAAGAAATCTATCCAGCCTACTCATAGCCTTCCTGTTGTCTCTAAACCACGTGAAATTTCCCCCCACGCAAGGAACGTCCACTAATCCGGAACGAGCGATAAAATCCATGAAATCCTCCATACCTCTCCTACATTGGGAGCCACCGTCCCCTAATATTTCCGCACAGCTAGTAACTTCGTTGAAGTATCCACCAATACACCACTCTTCGTTACTGTTTCTGGTCCTCCTGACTCGTAAATCAACCCAAAGGTCCCTCCTAGACGCTGCACTACACGGAGCGTAAACATTAACAAATTAATGGTTAGACCCTTCCACGAAACATTAACGCCAACAAACCCTCTGCCAATGTAACTGTAATTGACCTTGAATAAACCTTTCTTCCAGAGAATAACCATTCCCTTCGATGCACGAACTGAATTGCTAGCCGTCCAGTCCACATCACAGCCTCCCCAAAAAAGAATTAGCCAAAACATCACTGAACCTTGACAACTTAGTCTCTTGGATGAAACACACATCCACCTTATTCGAATTCAAAAAATAACTGACTCTCTTCCTTTTAAACAAAGACCTTCCCCCTCTGATATTGTATGATAACACAATCATTTGACAACATCTAATAATGCCTGCTTCCCTTTCGCACTAGCCTTATCTCTCAATTCCATCTCTTTTACACATTTGATACTCTCACTATCCTCCACACCACTGACAACTCCTAATCTAAAAATGGATTTCCAGACACTCCTTCCCACATCCGAATTTCCTTTGTTTTTCAATCTAGAGTTAAAGCGAACCACATCGGATTCAGTGAAAGAATAACATGGGTAAGACTTACCGAATTGGTCTGAGTCTCCAACTGAAATAGGGTTTTCTTCCGGCACAGGGTCCGACACCACGCATCGATTCTCCCTTAGCACGAAAGCAGCGAAGTAAGAGGAAACCAAGCTAACTCTGTTTCCCAAATTCTCAACTCTTTTAAACTTTTTTTTTTCTATTTTAGCCACTCCTTTCTTGGTTCTATCTTTAACAGCTTTTCTGCAGGCCGAATCAAATGAACCCGAGCCTGAAGATTTCTCCAAACGGACCCTCGGCCCATTAGATAAAATAGGACTAGACCCACTTGCAGTAGACCCCACCTCCTCTTGAAAAATATCTGTTGGGTTAAGAGGGACATCACACTTCCCGAAAATTCTTCGCTTGTGGTTCCCACATAACTCTACACATGCATTTAATTCATGGTTGGAAACTTCCGGAACCTTCCATGGAACAGGGTCTTCTTTCACATAGCATCTGAAGGGAACTCCATCAACTATAACACTGATCTTCTCATTGATAACTGGTTGATGTTTCGTTTTTAATAGAACCCTTGCATAGTCCATCCTTAACCGTGAAAGAGAAATATCATCACATTTAATGAACACGCCATAGGCCTCCGAGATTAACTTGAAAACCTTAAGACCCCAAGCATGACATGGTATACCCAAAATCAACAACCACGCTAGTCTATCCGTATTTACGTCCTTTGGGTTCCATGCCTTAATACTCCAAAACTATTGCTCCCACCACTTTCTTCTCTCCTCCAAGAAAATCTCCATCTCTCCTACCACCAAATCTTCTAACAAACAGAGATTAGGGCCTAAGGAAGTAACCCTAATAGTGAAGATTCCTTCCTCAATGAATAGTCTTTAAATCTCAGATGCCATTGCCAGATATTTCAGAATACCAGTAAACTCCCTCCCGTACCTGTTAAGATCCTCCTCCTCGGAAGACATCCTAAATGATTTCGCAAAAGACGAAACGCCTCCCACTTGCTTGAACATCCTTCTGTTGGCTAAAACCTCAACATAAGAACGATCAGACGGTCCCTCCTTTGTAACATCTACCTTGGATCTGGGCTTAAAAGCTGACTAAAAAGCTCCTCTCGACGCGAGGAAAGACCCTCTCTGAGACTCCCTACTATGAAGTCTAGGCCTTCTTTGAAAGCGCGGTAAGTTTGCATACAACTTTCTACCATCAAGAACGAAATTGTCTAGTTTGATAGACAACATCTTCTCATCCGCCACGTTGAAAAAACGAGAAAATACGAATCTCCTTCCTCTCTTATCCCTCCTTGGAGAGATCATCACCTCTACTAACTCCCCGAACTCCTTAAACTCGAAAAAGATATCCTTCGCCTTCCATGAGTCTCCAAACTCAGTGAAGAAAAAAGATGTGATTTCCCCTTCAGAAGATCTTTTCCTACCTCCATCCTCAATGTCCCATACCTTAATAGACTTCTTGCCTCCATGCTTATAAGACACCTTGCGCCAACCATTGTCTAGATTGTTGGAAAAATCCATGAAAGTCGACCTCCTTAAAGTCCTCTAAAGGTTAGAGAGAATGTGGACATTCTCTCTCTAGTTACTTCGTTTTTAAATTCGTTGTCTCCTTGAGCAAAATCTATTGATATCTGAGGCAAATCGTGATCGCTATTTGTAAAAAATGAAAGCTTAAAATAGTAACTAGCCTGAGACAAACTTTCCAAATCATCGCAAGAACACATACCCTCGATTCAGGAAATATGAATGCAAAACCACATTAGGCCGAAAAATAGAATACACACATGGCTAAACAGAATAATCATAAGCATACCATCGGGTTCAAGATCCATTGATTTAAGGAGTGGTTAAAGCCATTTGACTTAACTTTTATCCACTTCCAAACTAGCACTTGAATTTCCTCGACCAAATCATCCTGCGGCCCACCGGAGTTTCTAAAAATCTTATTGTTACCCCTCTTCCACATAGTCCATATACATGCAAACCAAATCATCATGCATGATTTATTATTTTATTAAGATTGAGCTGTGGTGTGCATGTAAGTTAATCATATATGTTCATGCATACATAGTAACGGTGCTATCAGAGAGTGATGTTCAATGTTCTAGAGTGGACAAATGAGTCAGGTTGGTGCAATATCAAGAAGGGAAGCCCTAATATGGAATCTACAGATTTAGAATGAAGTATTGAGAAGAAAAATTCGTGTCAGAAGTATCGGAAAAAAATCACAATTTCAAACTATGAGGGCTTCCCTTTTTCATAGGATGAAGTATAGACCTCACTTTTCTTAAGAGATTTTGCATAATTTTTTTGGTTAAAGACAATTTCAAACTATCATGAGACATAAAATATGGACATTTTTTCAAATTTAAATTTAAATATTAATTCTTATATTGAATAATCTTTTTCTATAAAGTAGATGTTTCTTAATTATAGTCTGTCTCCCACTTTTTTTAAACTTATTTATCGTTTGTTTTAAGTATAAAAAAATAATTCTATTCTTATAATTTTAAAAATATTTTTTATGTATTTTAAATAGAAAAAATATTTTAAATGATTTTGAATAAATTAAAAAATTACTGTTAACATTCAATAATATAAATATATATTATTGAAAAGTTAAAATTACATTATTTTTAAAAATAATAAATTGCTTAAACCAATTATTCGTTATTTTCCTTAAAAAAATTAAATAAAAATATATAATATTGTAAAATCATTTTATAAAGAAAAAACTTAAACAAACAACTTTGTACCTACCATCTAAGCTTTCATGTGCGATAAAATTATATTTGTCACACTTTTCAATCTTTTCTATATAACAATATGTTTTTTGTTTGGTAAGAGACAGTTTGTTCTCTTTGGTTCAAGAGCTAATTGTGAGAGGACGAGCATCCATTTTATTTAATTGAACTACAAGATCAGCATGTTTGAACTCTACCTAAACCTGGTTTATATTATAATTTATAAAGTAGTACATTGTATTATAAGGTACAGTTCACTAATTTCCAAACAAAGCATTGGAAAAGTAAGCTTATCTAATCATTTGTTAGCCACGGTTATTTTATGTCAACTTGGAGAGTATGCGGATCTCAAAGCCCACCTAATACTTGTAATTATTAAAATAAAGATTTAAACATTTCCTTTGGAAGAAATTTTTTTTTTTGACTTATTATATGAATAATATATTTTGTTTATATTTAATCTATATATAGGATTATTCATTGATATTGTAAATGATTTATAATTTTGTATAACTATTTTCTCAAAGTAACATAATAAAAAACAAGAAAATATATCACAAACATTTCTATAGCCTTGGATTTTTGCCTATAAACTATAAATAATTTTATCTATCTAACTTAAAAAGTTGAGTAAGGTTACTTTCAGTGTAGAATGTTTTTAAAAATATTAAATAATTATAATATTTAATAAATAATTAAATATATTAAAATTAAATAGTATCATGCATGTGATTGGTTGAAATTACACTACCCAACTTTTTGTGATGGATAGAGAAGTTGTCCCCTAAATTATAAACACCAGAGAGGAAAAAACTACACTTATATAATGCGAGTTTAAGCCTTGTATTTGAAAAGTACATCGAAGTAGATGTACCGATTGTGTGACTAATCAGGTATGAGTAATATGATAATATGGATAGTGTGCCTTCATTGATCCTTTTGTATGGTATATAAAAGTCTTAGAGAATCTATGTGATTTAGGAGGATTAATGGCCATTAATGCCATTTTCCACCGGGCCGAGCGTGGATATTAATCTCCATTGAATATGTTGTATAAATATTTAAAGCCCCTTAATGGATGAACATATGTATGTTAGTCTGACCAAGGCGTTCACCTAACTTAGGGCTTGAATCCAAAGGGCCCACCCTTATCTATTTTATGTCGGGTTCAAAATCCGCCAACTTTTGGAGGGTACTATCTAGGATATTGGCATGGCTCTATCTCATATATTACTATATCAAAATGGACATATTGATACATAGTTCCTCAAGCACGAGGAATGTAAGGGAGGAGTGCTTTGAATGAAATGTCATGACAATATATAGTATCCAAAAGACAAACAACACATCACAAAGCTAACAAATATAGAGAATATAAGTATTTTATCAACAAGTACCTCAAGTCCTCCCACCAATGTGATTTTTCCTTATCAACAAGTACTTAATTCAGTAATTAAAAACTTTGATTATAACTACAAAGACTATCTTCCAATGTCTTCTAAAGGATTCTGACTATACCTTAGTTCCTCAAGGAAATCAACTCAAAGATATCTTGTCAATGACTTCTCGAGTAATCTGACTAAACAGTTAGTCACTCAATGAATTTAACCAACTGGATAATATTACAAGGGTTTGTGTTTACATAATGCTTCTTAAAAACCTGATACACATAGTTTCAATACAACGAGATTTACAAAAAATGAAAGTTATAAAGCTTTCAAGATAACAAGGACTTTCTTTTTTGTGTAGTTTCTCAACTTGCTGTTATCAGTGTTTCTCTTTTGATTTTTCTTCTCTTTGTTTATGTACATTTTTTTCTTCTCTTCCATTTCTTCAAGATCTCATTTATATAGATGATGAATATATCCATTAGAGAATGAAGTTGGAATTAAGCAAATCATAGATGAGACGTATTGAAAAAGTTAGTACTGGTGCACAGTCCTTTTAGCTGAGTAGCGTAGAGGATAATGATTTTGTATTCTTATAATATTAGCATATTAGCTTCCTTGTGTGATAATATCTTGAGTTAGAGGCTTTTGAATATAAGTTGTTCAAGCTTGATCCGAGTTCAGAGTCACTTTCTCTCTTTAGTTAATTTCTTGAGTCAGAGACTTCTGATAAAATTTGTTGAATCTTGATCAGAGTGTCTTCAAAGCTGTGAGAATGTTGAGACTTCAGAGTCTTGAATCAGAGTTATTATTGATAAGATCCTTTCACTATTTGACTTGATGCTTTCAAATGCAAATTTGTTTGTAAACTCATTTTGTACTCATCATTGGTTCAGAGTGCATTTGGTATCTAGAGTTCATAGCTGCTCGTTCGAAGTCTAGAACTTTCACTAGTCCATAGTCCACAACTTGCTAACCCATGGTCCATAACTAATTATCAGATCATGTGCACTAAACAAACAATTAGAGTACTTGTTCTCCTTACATTGTATACTTGTTATCGTCAAAACTCAAGGATTAGTTGCAGAACCAAACTTCTTCTAATATAGCTTACAAATAATGTGATGAGGTAACTAGGTATACAAGTGGTGGATGTTGGGAAGCGCCCTAGAGTAATGATCTTTAATTGTTAGATTAAGGTCATGAAATTGTATATAATTAACAAGAGTAGCCATGAGAAAAGAGAAGTTTAGTAGCTATACCAAAAATAAGAGGACCCTGACCTTAGCCTCCAATCATATCCATCTTTTAGCACATTCATTCATCAAACAATAGAATTTCAATTGGAGGGATTTGTAGTGGCGGATAGGGAGAGTACATAGACACTTAGCAATTACTTATGAGATAAGAGACATATCAAAAGTTTATCATTATTTGGAAGCATATTCGAAATCAACTTAGAGAGAAGGGTTATATTCGCAACTCTAGTTAATCGAACTCCCAAACCATCCAACTCTCTAGGGCGAGTAATTTTTTCCAATCGACAAAATAAATACCAGAGGTAGGAGTACCCTTTACCAAATAAAGTTACGAGTTATAGATCAATTTTGTCACTAATGTTTTAGGGTAGCCAAGTGATTTGCATCTAGTAATAAAAGATAGAGGTAAGAACAAATAAAGCAAATCTAATTTACTAGTCTTGTTAAGGAAATTATTTTCCTATAAAGCGGCATATTTGCATTTTTCTATGATGAAGTCAAAACCAATTTTTTTCTCTACCCCTGGAGATAGAAAAATTAAAATGTTTATTTAAAGAAATAGTACTCTAAATGCTTTAAATTGTTACTGTATTAGCTTGTTGATTTTAGTTTGAGGAATGACATAAAAATAAAAAGCATGAAATTATTTCAGAACGGATGCAATCATTATATAGAGAAACTATGTTTTTTCTTTAAAATTAAACATCATTCTATTAAGTGAGAAATCAATAGGCATTACAAAAGAGACATAAAACATAGAACATATCACATTCACAGTCTAAAAGCATCTTTAAAAGTAAAAATCACATATACATTGAAAACATTAAAAATAGAGTTGTCAGTTGTCACAAATACATTAAAGACATTAAAAATAGTGTTGTCACAAGCTAAGAAGACACAACCAAACTAGAAATAATCAGATATCATTCATTCATCAATTCTCTTAAGAATACCATTTGTGTTAATCTATTGAATGAGAATTCATAGTTTTTTTCGAAATTCAATTTAGGATGATTTATTTTATTTATGTTTGTGCATTCCGACTAACTTTAATATAAGATTGCTCACTTTTAACAAATGTTCAAAAGTTAATTGATGACTAGAGATAATGTTGCTCCAAGACACAAAACCCTTTAAAGATTTTTTTTTATCAAACACAAAGAGTGCATATTTATATCCTAAAAGACAAAAGTGAAAAAAAGTAGACAACACAAAAACAGAAATAGATAAATCTGCTAAAGAAATAAATTGCAACATATAAAAGAACCATGTCGGTTGTGGGGAGGGAGAAAAGTGGCTGTCATACCCCAAAATTTGCCCACCATATTTTTATATGCTCAAGCTCATCCAAGCATCAATAAGCTCAAGATCTAAGTGGATGCACACTCTCCCAAGCAATAAGAACAAAAACCAATACTTTCATTATTATCATTTTACTTTATATTTTATTGGATGTTATTCATTAGAAATTCAATTCAATTTAAGTAAATAAAGGAAAATATGAAAGATTTATTTTGGGTTTGATTTCCAATCAAATATTGGGCTCATTATTATACTAAATCAAAAGAAATTCGTGGAGAGAGAAAGATAAAAGATTGAAGCCAAAAATAGCATGATTTCCATTATTTTTCAATCAATTTCCAATCAAATATTTTCATCTTTAAACATTGGAATTTGATTTAATATTTTGACCTAATCCTTGTCCTTATAAATAGACCAAAACCATTCAGAAGAGGGGGGACGAAAATATTGTTGAAGAATACTAGGATTCAAAGCTTCCAAAAATTCTCAAAATAGGGCAATTCGTAAAATAAATTGCAGACGTTCTCAAGCCATTCCAAACATCCAATCATACTTCTGAGATGATATAGAGTAAGTTGGAATCAAGGTATGAGTTCTACAACCTTCGAAACGTTCGTATACAATCACCACGTTCATGCATACTTTCTAATTTTTATAGCTCATGAATCGTTGCGTTTTGATTCAATTTGAATGTGTGTATAAGTTACTGGTGATGATTAGAGAAGCTTGGAATGCGTAACATGGAACTTTAACGTTAGGAGCCAAGGGTGCCATGGTTAGGGCACAAGCAAAAGGGGCGATCGGATTCCTAGTTACAAGCGGTTTCAGCCCAAACCGAATGCACCATTGAATTCCTGGAACATCAATTAGTGGATCTGGGTCGAATCCCGTTTTGGTTTTGTGGTTCTTTTTCGTGTTTCAATTTTACAGGTGGAGAAGAAAGAACTCGAAGGAAATTCCGCAGGAAAAATCCTAAGAGATTCCGCAGGAATAATCGCAGATAGCTGCGAAGAAGAAGATGAATAGTGCTTACAGCATGCGTGGCCTCTTCACGGAACTCCATTGGCGGGTCAACTCTCACCATATCTCTCTCCCACGCGTGTCACGCTGAGGACGGCCAGTCAACAAGTCTCTTCACTATCTCTCATTCCTATTGGCTCACGCATGCACTCCGGGCCCCACTTTTGACTGAGTTTGAAACTGGTTCAGTTTTTTTTATTTAATTATTTTGAATCATATATTTATCAACATGTAGTTTCAGTGCAGCTGGCTAAAGCAAGGATATTTTACCAAGAGAGGGCTGGTTCGATCCCAGCCTCAGACAATTATTTTGTGAATTATCCTGTTCACAGATCTAATGCGTTGCAACCCTACGCACTCACTATGCACCCTCACTCCTAGCCATCTGATTACCATTTAAACAGATCTAATGCCCAGAACGCGCTGGACTACCATAGACCCTCCAGGAGATACATATACCAGATCCGAAGCTAAGTTCACTTCCATTTTTTATTAGTTTATTTTTTTAAACCTTTTAATCTAATCTCTTTTCTATATTTTTTTTAAAAGAAGTGTTTTAAACATGTTATTTATTTATTAAATAAATATTTCCATGGCTCTTTGATTTATTTAATCGAACCCTCGATTATATATATATATATATATATATATATATTAATTTAGTCACTTTACATGTTTAACCCATGACTTTAAAAACCTTGATTTTATTTTGGCATGATAATCAATCACTGTTATCAATTGTTGAACCTTAAACAAAGGTTTACGAAGAACGTGCCTACACTAAAAATATTTTCCTATGTCCTTTTCAGGGTTAATAACCAAAATTCTCCCGACTACGCTCCACGCCAATCGAAAGCTAAGTTTCTAAACTTTTTCTTTCCTTTTATTTTCTTTTTTTTATTATTATTATTTGTGATTAAATTTTATTTTTATTTTACCTAGAATTAGCCATACACTCACTACATCCTTTTTCTTTATGCCCAACTTTTCAAGGTTGTCGTCAGAAGCCTCCGCCCACGCGCTCCACTAATCAAAAGTGGTCAGAGTCAATGCTTCAGGTTCAAGGCAAACCTCTGCCCATCAACCCTCATCAATCGAAGCCAAAGGTTTGCCAAGTTGCCAAAGCTACGAATGTTGGTAACCCTAAATTCTATCTCAGTTATTACTTATGTCAAACCCTATTAAGGGATCCGCTGGTTTCATTGTTCCCTTCCCCATATTATTATGTAATTGTTCCCTGGTTGTATTGTGTGGCCTTGAAGGCACTTAAAACTGTTATATTATTTTACTGCGTGGTTAGTAATATAGGGAGTGACAAGACTAATTAACTAAACGATAGCTCACCTAACTACAAGATATATGTAATCGAAGTTAACCACATGATTGTTGCACCCACACACCTTTAGGGTAATCCCTCTGGTTGCCTTGTTGCCTTATGTTGTTGCCTTATCTTGTTGCCTTATATTGTTGCCTTGTTGCCTCTAAACATACTAAATAGTCAAAGTCCCTCGATTCCGAGGATACCTAAAGCAATGTTGCCTTCAAAGTTATTGAAACTCCCTCGATGTTGCCTCGGTAAATGATTTGTCCTTATTGCTAAGGTATCCTCGCATGATGCCTAAGGATATTAAATGACTATTATATCCTTCCCTTAGACTACCTGCCCTCTTTATGGTAGGGACAGTCTTATGGCGAATGATACTCTCGATGACCCTTAACATCCAATTGAAAGACTTCCTACCCTTTATGGTATGGATAGATCCTTTCGCCTAAAAAGCTAAAAGAACGTTTTTTTCAAACTTAGGGAAGTTGCTAGTAATTGCTTGCTCCATTCAAATCAAAATTCAAAATTCAAATTCAAACTCTTTTTCCATTAATTTCCAAATACTTTTCAAAAGACTACGCTTATTTACAAGCTAAAGTTCTTCCTCAAAAGTTTTACTTTTCACACTTCCTATCTCAAAATAATTTCAAACAAGGCTACGCTTATTTACAAGCTAAAGTCCTTAACAAAATCTTTTACTATTCGCACACTGCTTTTCAAACTTTTCAGACAAATCAAACAAACGAGTGAGCTAAGCAATTAAGAGCCCATGGATAACCATGGATGCAAAGGGTGCCTTACACCTTCCCTTTGCATAACTTACCCCCCGAACTCAAAATCTTTTTAAAAAGGTCTTTTCCTGTTCTTTTAGCCTTTCCTAAAAATTGGATAAAATAAAAGTCGGTGGCGACTCTTGCTTACCGCACATTTCGATTATAAAGAAAGTCAGTTCACCGTATTACAGTGGCCAACATCAAAAGTGTTGGAGCAAATATAGGAATGAGAGGTACACATCATTGTTGTGTTAGGGATGCTAAGAACAACCTTAACAAGCTTTTCATCTCTTAGTGGTGCTTGCTCCGATGATGACCGCATCATATGAAAGAGGCGGCTTGGCAATGGTTCGCGCGGAGAGAGATGGTCTCTGATAAATGAGTTGGTTCCGATAAAAACATAAGAGTGAGGTTAAATGAACGAGATACTACCATTCATATGAAAGATGGCAACCATATTAATAGTAAATGAAAGTCGTCGTAGAGAGAAGAAAGATCATCTCTCTCTAGAAAAAAAGGAATAAAAACTATGTTTAACGAGTAAAAATAAATAACATTGATTACATTTTGATGCTATTCGATTTGTGTTATAAATTATTAAATCTACAAATCAATATTTATTATATTTATTTTTAATTTTTAACATAAGTTTAATTATGGAAAAAACTAACATGTAATGGCACAAGTTAATGGAATATTTATAGAATTTTTTTCTTGAAACGCGTGCATTTAGTGTATTAAAACTTTAAATATAACTTTATTGCATTTAATTATATTTAACTTTTTCTATTTATAAAATCCTTAACATGTGCGCATGACCCTTTAATTATTTATTTATGAGTTTTATTATTTAATCCATACTATATATAATTAATATTCCTTTCGTGCTATAATGAGTGACTCAGCACACTATTTCACGCGGATTGAAAAAAGTGTATAAAAGTAAAAAAATAAATATTATTTTTACTATAATACCCTTATCATGTATTGAAAATTGTGAAATTTTTATTAATTGGAGAATAAAGTTAGAAAAAGTGTATTAAAAATTAAAATGAGTCATTCGTTGTGAAACATCATTTTATTCCAAATAAATTATTTTTTGTGTGACGCTTGAGTAAATTATATGTTTTATATTTATATAATAAAATACGCTACTAATCTATTTTAATATATAAAAATGAATTACCACCAATTTTCCTTAATTACCCTAATGACAAACAATTAAACATGGTTTTGCATACCCCTGAGCGTAATTTTACATTTAATCATGATTACATTCCAACAGTTTATTTAATGCAAAAGTTCAGTATTGGAATATGTAAAAACCTGCACAACTAATAATCATTACATTCCAACAACTAATTTAATGCAAATCTTTTTTATTGGAATATGGAAAATATGCACTACGTTCTATGCCACCCATCTAATTAATTTAATTTTTTTATTCGAATATTGCAGCAGCCAAATTAATTATTTCATTGGAATATCAAATAAACTAAATTTTTGGGTATCATTATTCTCCCTCTATATATTCCAAACAATATCAAATAAGCTATTGAGATTCACACGACAATAACAATATTTTCCTTCTCTCTTCCATTTTATCTCCATCCTCTCTCCTTGGCCGTCAAACCCTAAAATAAACGGCTTCCACCTTTAGATTCGCTTCACTCCCTCTTGGAAACCCATTTTTTCCCATCAACTTTTTAAACGTAGAAAAATTGAAACCCTTGCACTTCTTTCGTCCTCCTTGCTTTTTCCTTCATCATTGAAAGACAAATCTTTCATCTTCACTTCATCTTCCACTCTTCTTTTTTTTTTTGTTTGAAAAAATTATCTCAATACGGTATGCTTCTTCCTTCATCTTACACTTTTTTGTTTTTCATCAATCATGGTATTTGATATCCTTTTCCAAAACTCACCAACCACATAAAAATCCTCAATAAGCAACAACACAACATAACTATAAGAAGAGTTTTCCAGCAGTAGAAGAGAGAATCAATGAACAAAAGTAAATAAGGAATCAAAATATAGTATCCGTCAAGCTTCGATTTTGTTACCAGAGAAATTATCATCTTCGTAGGTAACCTTTTTTTGCTCCATTTTCAATGATGTTGATGTTGTAAAACGTTTTTTCCTTTTAATTGTTGTTTCTTGATGTTTATTCCGAGCGATTTTAGGATCTTAGGGTTTGTTTTCTTGAATCGATTTGTGCGTATGGTTTGTTGTCCATAAATTCTGGGATGAGATTCAGATTGGGGTTTGAGTTTGAGGGAATTTGTTTTTGGTATGTTTCAATTGTGTTTGGATGGAAACTGTTAGTTTGTTTTCATGGAGTTTGGTCATAAAAAGGGCATGAGTTTTTCTTTTCCATGGTTAAACAATTTGAGAGGTGATTGAAATGATGGAAAAAAATTCACGTGTTGGTTTAGTTTCTTTCATTTATTTTTTTTAATTTTAATTAATGGTAATACCAAATGTTCATATGCTATTGGTTGGTCAAAAAATCTTCATAAATTTTACTCAAGTTTTGTGAACTGAGTTTGGATCCAGTAATATATAATTTTGAATAATACAGTCACACTAATATGCTCATAAATGGCAAAAATAAAATAAAATGGCACAACTGTTAGTTTTATGTTACAGATGTTTTATGTCGTTTCTGATAAAAGTATTGAATCGTTGTGATTGCTACAGTGCATGCCAATCTGCTTTGCAAGGAAAGCGTGATCGTGATCGTGAATGTTACAAGTTATCCATCATTATTCCAGCCTATAGGAATTAATACAGATATATGATTCTATGCATAGCCAACACAGATTCACATTATTATGCCGATTTTCAATGGTCTGTTAATAGTGGTGGAGCCTATACGAATTAATGCAGATGACTTTTTAAATCTTTTGCAAGTTGAAGGCAATTTTTGATTTCTATGATGTGATTATGAATATGATTATTAATATTTCATTACTACAAGTTAAACACCAACATCTTTTAATAAAAAATCCAATTACTCTAATAAAATAATTATTAAATCAATTAAATGATATTTAATATTTTAACAAACCTGATATAAATGAGATGGAATATATAATTGAAAATAAATAATGAGGTTTAAATATGTTTAATTGTATTGCAATATGTTGTTTATATATAGATTATGAGACTTATAAATAAGTAAATAATTGATACTATACCCTACCATTTTAATGTTTTTTTTATTACATAATTTTGTATAATTATTCTATTGTTTTAAGGAATTTTTTCATTACCCTTAATCGTAATTACAATTTCTAAACGTAGATTTTATGAAAGGATTGTAGTAATATTTTTCTAACCTTAATATTAAAGACTCATTATTATAATAAAAATATATAATGGGTGGATATGAGATAATGGGAAATTATAATAAAAATATATAATGGGTGGATATGGAATAATGGGAAATGAGTCCCTGTAAAATAATTATTCTTTTAATTGGATGTAGTAATATTTTTTTAACCATCTATCAATTTGATTTATTTGTGATATTCTTTTAAAAAAATAATATATTAACTTCCATTACAAACACTATTAAAATATAATTAATATTATTAAAATTGTATTTTACCAAAATATTTTAATATTATATTTTGCGGTTTATATTATACACGTATGATTTTAATAAAGTGAGATAAGAGTCAAAATACATTGAATTTTAAATTTATCCTAATATATTAGTTAAGCTGAATCCGTTAGATAAGTTAACATATATAGATTGTTGTATAAATATTCATGGTGAAAAACTAAAGGACCCAATAGAGGTAGGTTTTAGTTGTAGGTAGTAATAATTAAACATCATTTTTATTTAGAGAGTTTAAAGAAAATGTCATTGAGAATATGTAGTTTTAGGTGAGTAATAATTAGTTGTCTTTTTTAACATTACAAAAAAGATTTTGTATAGAATTAAAAATTAAAAATTAAATGCATATAAAATCTTTCAATACGCATTATTGTATCTTCCACCTTGAAAATAGTTGAGATTAATTCTAATTTATATTCATTCCTTTAATATCCATAAAAAATTGATTAAATTAATTCTAATTTATATTCATTCCATTAAATATATCAAATACAAAAAAAGAGTTGGTATTGACCATTTTTCTATGAAACACAAAATTGTTATTCTTTGTATATTTTATAGTAGATTTATTAACTATTTTTAATTGTATGTTCATGTATGAGAATGTGAATATCGTCTGTCCATCATTCAATTAATATTATTATTATTATTATTATTAATGAAATATATTTTAAAAAAATCAAAATCAAAGGGAAGAATTCAATTAATATTATTATTATTATTATTATTAATGAAATATATTTTTAAAAAATCAAAATCAAAGGGAAGAAATTTAAAATGGAGATTCTATAGTGAGTGGATCATCTAAAATTTAAATTTAAATTTAATATATAATAATAATTCCTAATTAATAGGTTCCAAAATACAATCATTACCAATACAATAAATATTCGCCTATTTAGTATCTATTTTATTGTAAATTAGTCTCAATATATATTTCAACCTTTAAAAATGGAAAGTGTTGGTCTAAAAATAATAATTTATGTTCTAATAATACAAGATTATGAAGAAAATTATAACTTATTTTTTATTTGATAAATATTCTATTTTTGCTATTGGATTTGCAATTTGAATTAAATATTTTTGTTGTTTTTATTCCATTACATTATAATTTTATAGGCAACAATAATTTTCTTCTATAAAAAATTGTTTCAATCAATTAAGTATGATTTCTTTTATAAATTTTTTAAATAAAAATATCATATACCTGATAAAAAATGATATATATTATTATTACATGATACAAATAAAAATAAAATTGACATGAAAAAATGTTAGCATTTATTTATGATAAGATGTTAATATTTATTCTAAAAGTTGACACATATATTTGTTTTTATTAAAAAACATGAGAAAATTATGATTGATGAATAAACAATTTTTTTTATGAAAGACACAAATTTATTTCTTTTTTATATTTAAAACAAAAGGCCAAGATATCAACTATTATATATTTATTTACTATTTATAAAAATATTATATATAAGTAGTGTACATCCTCATATTTAATTCTTTAAAAAAACTTTTAATATATTTAATTGGAAAAAAATTGGTACATGAATTTCACGGGAGAGTTTAAAATTGGGATTGCAATTTTTTCACGTAAAATTTCAAAAGGAATGATAAGATTTCACGGGAGAGTTTCACTACGATTCTCTCCTATAAAAATTAAATATATGATTCACTGAAGTTCAATGGAGAGTTAAAAAAGGATTAGGATTTGATTTAATTCATAAATTAAATATGATTTTTCAATTTATTTATTTCAATCTAAATAAAAAATTAACTACACACAAATAATTATAAAATGCATTAAATATACTTTCTTTGTTTTTCATGAAAAACACAATTTTAGTGCTAATAAGAATTCATCTTTAATTTTTCTTAACCATCATTAATTACAGTTCCAAATGATAACGAATAAAATATGTAGTATAAATTAGACAAGCATACTGTATATATAAATTTCCAATTAAATTATTACCATTTTTATTATGTATGTTTCAAATAATTCAAGCATGCTTCATTTCTTTTTCCAATTTAATTATTTTGATTCTCAATGTTAATTGTAGCTAACAAGTCTTAAATGCATTATTTTTTAACAGAAAGGTCGCACGTGAAAAAAAGAGAGTCACAAACACCGCTTTTGAACCACAGTCATTTCTAATTTCTTCCGCACAATGTTATTTATTACTTTAAATATTAATCCTATTTAATTATATTTGACCTAAAGTCTTTTCCCAAACCCTATTATACTTCCAACAATTTTTCTCGGTTAAAGAAATTAACATATTGGAAACAGAAAATTAACCTTTTGAATTTCCACTCTATTCATTCATCAAATTTTTGTTTCGATTTATAGTAGATTTATGATTCACACCAACCCCTACGTTTGGCTAAAAAAAATCACACGATTAACTTTTTTTTGTTTTCCAATCCTAATTTATTTAATAAAATATTAAATAGTTTTATTTTATTTTATCGCAATCCTTTGTCATTGATTAAACTGAACCTGTTAGACAAAAAAAGATTGATCTGATATACCAATAGATGTAGATTTTAGTTGTAGTAGGTTTTAGTTGTAGGTGGTAATAATTAATAGTGTTTTTTAATTAGAAGTTTGAAGAAAATGTCATTGGGAATATGTAGTTTTAGGTGATAATAATTAGTCTTCTTTTTTAACATTTGCAATTATTAATATTTTTTAAGAAATAATTGATCTACTATTATAATAACTACTATCATAATAAGAAAATCGATGTCTACCAAAATTAATTTCATGTCCAAGTTTAAACAAATATTTTAATCCGATTTGCATGCCTTCAATTGTCGTTTTTTATCATCAACTCATATTAGCATCATCAACTCATATTAGCATGCCTTATGTCTTTAATATTTGACAATATCTAAAAACAATCATTATTTCTTTTGCATGCTACAAGTTTTCAAATCAATTCCAATATCTAAAATTCATATAACTCTCTACCTTCCATACAATATCAACAAATATATAGTACCTTCACATAATTCAAATTCAAATAGAGGAATCAGTATAAAATAATTGTAAATAAACATACAAAAAGATTTTGTATAGAATTAAAAATTAAAAATTAAACGCATATAACACCTTTCAATGCGCATTATTGTATCTTTCCCATTGAAAATAGTTGACATTAATTCTAATTTATATTCATTTCTTTAATATCTATAAAAAAAAAAAATTTGACATTAATTCTAATTTATATTCATTTCATAAAATATATCAAATATAAAGAAAAAGTTGGTATATAAATCTTTTTTTGTCAAGATTATAAATAAAATTATAAGTTATTTTTTATTTAATAACTTATTTATTTTTGTTATTGGATATGCAATTTGAATTAAATATTTTTGCTGTTTTTATTCCATTACATTAGTATTTTTGATTCGGTATGAGTAGCTAACACAAATATGAGAAATTAACGACATATTTGTGATAAGTAACATTAATATTAATAATATACATCTTTTGTACAAATTTTTATTTGGTAAATCAAATTAAATATATATTTAAAGTTAAATCTCATAATGTGTTGCATTGAATTATAATATGTCATTTCATTATTTTTTGTTTCTTGACTTATATAGATGTTATAATTTTTTTTGCAATTTTTTATTTTGATAATTTAAATTTGCAATTTGAATCATGCTCATAAAAAGGCGGGTAGACATACTAGGGGTGAGAGCCCATAAAAATCGTTGATAATGTGCGTCTGTGAAAAAAAAAAGGCGGGTAGACATACTAGGGGTGAGAGCCCATAAAAATTGTTGATAATGATAGTACATAATAACTACATTATCTCAATATTTATTTATTTTTTTACTTTTATCAAGAACTATATTTTTTCAGACTTTAAATTGTGATCAACAATAATAATTAATTATCTCTACAAATTGATAATGTAAACAACTATAAATTGATAAATTAAATTAATATTGATATGATAATCATCATTGAAGAAATTATTTCGCTTAATTAATATATATTTTAATATAATTTTTTAACCATAACCATATTATATTTATTTAATATTTATACCGACTTTACGTGACCCGTGCGGGCGCACGGGTCCTTTACTAGTACTGTTTAATAGGAAAATACTTAGATGGACACAACCATACCACCTGTACTTACACACAACCAATCATATTTTTTTTATTAATTAAAATTTAAAAATTAAATTATCTCTCTCCTCTTTTATCTCAACCACCCCCATGATGCCAATTAAAAACGAAATTAATATTAAATAAATTTATATTCTCTCTCTTTTCATTGGTTGTGCCTAAAAAATTGGATTTAGGTTCGTGTCCATGCAAGTATTTCTCCTGTTTAATAATGAATAAAACAAATATTGTGACATCATTGAAGTATATTTTAACGTCAAGTTGTACGTGCATTGAAACTTGAAACTGTCACGGGCCAATTGAATGTTTGCGAACAGCTTTCATTTGAGACAAAAATGTTCAATGTGTCAGAAATAGGATTCTCCTCTTGTTGTTTTCTTTGTTCATGCTAGCACTATCTAGAAGCTTCAAACACTTTTTTTTACTGTATCTTTAAAATCTGGGTTTTTTAATCAGGTTAATGTGTTTTCCCAGAGACTTGTGTATTGTTCGCAATAGGGAGTGCCAATAAGAGAAGTTAGAAGACAAAAAGTAACTCCAATGCTACTTGTTTCACCAGGTTCCCCATAGTATCTATCACAATTAAAATGACAGTTTCTTCTTAGTTTATTGATTAGAGTTGGTCACGCTGAAATTACAGTTGCAACGTAATCTTTTGACACATATATGGAGTGTGTTATATCATGATAATGAACAAGGCCGTCACAAGTTTTTGGAGGCCCTGTGTAGATTAGCCGCAATTTAACCATAAAAAATTATTAGAGGCCCTATGTACTCATGATTTAACCTACCTGATATTTTATGAGGCCCTATTTAGCTATAGTTTAACTTTGGAAAATTTGAGGCCCTGTGCGGTAGCCCGCTTTGCACGCCCTCAAAGACGGCCCTGATAATGAACTAGTAACTAACCCGTGCGTGTGCACGGGTCCTGGTATGTGACGCGCATTTGTTTCAGATATATATTTTTTAATAGAAAAATGTCTGGTACCCGTTAAAAAATAATAATTGAATGTATAGAAATATGTCTGGTACCCGTGAAAAAATAATAATTGAATATATAGAAAAGTGTCTGGTAACCGTGAAAACCCGTGCGTTAACGCACGGGTTCTTGTGTGCGACGCACATTCGTTTTAAATGTAAATTTTTTATTAGAAAAATATATGGTACTTGTGAAAAAATAATAATAGAATGTATAGAAAAATATATGGTACCTGTAAAAAAAAAATATTGAATGCGTAGAAAAAATTTCTATACCTGTGAAAAAAATAATATGTGAATGTTTAGAAAAATGTTTGGTACCCGTAAAAAAATATTAATTAAATGTTTAAAAAAATGTCTGGTACTCGTGAAAAAGTAATAATTGAATGTATAGAAAAATGTTTCGTACCCGTGAAAATAATAATAATTAAATGTTTAGAAAAAAAAACCGATACACGTAAAAAATAATAATTGAATATATATAAAAGTATTCGATACCCGTGAAAAAATAATAATTGAATGTTTAGAAAAACGTCTGGTACCCGTGAAAAATAATAATTGTAATATATAGAAAAATGTCTCATACCCGTAAAAAAATAATAATTAGATGTATAGAAAAATGTCTGGTACCCGTAAAACTGGAATAAATTGAATAACTGTTGAGTCCTATCTACTAATGTTTTTTATGCTAATGTTTTTTAAAATCTAAAGTTATTAAAAAAAAAAAATTTAAAAATAAACAATTTTTTAGTTGGTTTATAAAAAATAAATTATAGTTTTATTCTTAACTTAAATAAAAGATAAATAATTTAGGTATATTATATTTATATTTTTTTGAAAATAAAAAATTTATTAAGATGATGGAGATTTCGAAGAACTTGAATTTTCCATTTATAAAATGTTTAGTGGAATTCCTAACACACAAACTTGATTTCATTCGAATCAAATAAAATTTAAAAAATACACCTTTAATTTCATTCTACATGTTTATGTATATTTCTGTCGGTGTCACCTTCTTAATTTTAGTTTGTTTCAACCTCATGTATCTTTTGTTTCCATTTACATTCTCTTTAATTTCAATTTATTTCTATATGCATCAAAATTATATTACTAATTATATAAAAATATATAAGAATATTAAAGATCTTATATAATACATAACACACTAATATGAAGAAACAACAAAAAGTACAGTAACACATAGCATAAGAGTGTTTTAATAGAAACTTTATGTAAAAAGTGATTGAATTTGCCATAGCATGAAAGTGTTTTAATAGAAACTTTATGTAAAAAGTGATTGAATTTGCCAAGCTACACGATTGAAAGAATAATAGATGTAGTTTACAATTGAGAATCTACATTTGAACTACACTATTGAACAGGCGGTATCACATGTTTCACATAGAAACTAAAAATAAATCTCAATAATTAATTTTAGATTGATCCATCTAGCACCCCATGTATAACCATGGGACCCAACTCATGCAATTAATTTTAGACAGTTGCAGCTGCAACTTCGCAAGTTTTTCTTGTCACCAAGGACTCGGTCTGGTTTGCGGCGTATTCATCATTGCTGCAGCTGTGTCGATATTATTTTTTATCATTCTGGCGATCTTGCATCCCTTTCCGGCCTACCAAAATTTGGTGCAGCACAGTGATGTTCACCATTCAGAAAAGGTGTATTTTCATCAACTTGAGACGTGCCAGCAGTGGAGAATTTAGACATGAGATTTGTCCCAACAGAATTGAGATTGAAGACCTTTTTCGGTATTTTAAATTCATGAATACTTTGGCAAGGAATTGAGCCTTCCAACAGTGCTGTAATTATCTTTCCTTCTGAAACTATACACTGGATTGTTGTTGGTTTACTTGCGAAGATGTTAACTCAGATAGCCGGGTTCTGGCAATTGAATGATCACCATGCGGTTGTTGCGATTTATGACGTTTAGCGCAGGATTGTTTTATGAATACAAATCTTCGTGCTCTAGCTTTCTTGGCCAAGTATATGGGGGATGTGTTATCCATTGTTGAAGTTAGTTGTTTTTATCTGTCTCATATAACAATGCAATAAGAAATTAAAGTAAAGGAAAACATTTCCATAGCTTCCATGAAAAGATAAAGATTTTTAAGAAGTAAGATATACATACCTGCAATTGGAATCAAGACAGCATCTCAAATGCAATTAAGAATAAACATGAACATTGGTTATCATAAAAAAAATGAAACATTCTAAACATTATATATACCACAAAGTAATTATGAGAGTTTATCCTTATGACAAATTCTGCTTTTGTAACTGGAAACCAGCATCCCCCCTGTGGAGTCTTGCATTCAAATAACCTGGGCAGGAATTCTAGAACCAATGCAGAAAAGGAAGTTATGAAAGTCTCCAGAAATAGCATCAACCAAAGTAGCAAGAGGATTGTTGGCACCACCATGAAAAAGCTTAGAAAGAAAAGCATAAAAGAACATGTTGGCTATGAAAAAAGAAAACTTCACAATCTCAGCAAGATAGGAATGAGAAAAGCTCATGTTTTTATTACGAATGATTTTAGAAGAACACCAGAGCATACCCACATGAAAGATAGAGCAAAATCTGATACAAGCAACTTTTTTCTTCCCATGGTGACACTACCACCGCCTCCCTACTTTATCTTGCTGGTGCATGCTATGATTTGAAGTCTGAGACTGCTGATTTGAAAGAGTATGTTGTTGAAGTTGCTGCTGTTGTGCACTGATGCTCCACTGTTGTTGATGCTGCTGCTGTAGCTGAGCCAGTTTCAACTACATATACAAAAATAAAAAAACTTTCAGAAGATGCAAATTATGAATTGTTGCTTGAACAACAGGACTACACTTATTCAAGCATTGAAGAGCTTTTCTACAATTAGGATCCAGCATCTAACATCTTAGACACTGGTTTAAAGGGCTGAGTAAAGCTCAACCCAAATTCAAGTATGGTATCAAAGGCTATCCTATATATGCATTGAACCACTCGCTATCGAACTAGTTTTTATAGTTGAGTTAGATCAAAAGAAACTTTAAGAGAATTATTGGCAGCACAGAGCGAAGAGCTATACAAACCTGGCATGGAGGCTCCCATTAATGAAATCAACTTGCCCGGGTAACGGTAAACTATTCAATCCTTATCATCAAGCTTAGAGGCCAATTCTGCAGTCTCGACTGTTGAGATACATTAATTTATATCACCATATTTCTCCATTATAGCCCTGCATTAGTATAATTTATGAGTCACTTAAATGTTTTCCACTCTATTCAACCCTGTGGCCTGAAATAATTTTTATTCATGATCATTTACCTAAGAATTACATTACAGTTGTTAATAAACACCAAGGCTTTTATCACAAGATAATTTTCACCTTATCTGACATGATTTTATGTGAAATTCAGTAATTGGAAACATCACTTCTCATAAGTTCAAGTAATTACACAGAGCATGTTTATGGAGAACTATTAGTCACATTTAGAAATTAATGGTTCGGAGTTTTGAATTCGTAACCATCACTGCATAAATAATTATCCAAAACAAATCAAACAATCTAGTATAAAAGAATAGAACCCCAACTGTGGAATGAAAATATTATCTTCACTGTCATATGAATCATCTTTCCTCGCAATACCGATAAACTTATAATTCTCACTAAGCATCGTCAACATCCATGGCCCTGCATAATTATGCTGTAACAAAAATCAGAAACCTATTTCATTATAAATAAACCAATGCATAGTTGAATGTTACTTGCTCAGCCTCGTGTCCGTAGCATAATTGAGTCCAAACCGCCAACGTATCAAAACATGATTGGTCACCGACGAGAGATATTCGATTGCAACATTATACGAAGAATGAGAAATAGAAAATACGAGAGGTTTAAAATGCTACCACGAGGTTTAAAATCCGTATTCAAAAACAGTTTGAGGTCTAAAAAAACTTAAAATTTAGATACCGAACGATATCACCTGCCTCCGTGAATAATTTGTAGTTGATTAAACCGGACTCGCCACTGCAAAACCAGAAAATTTTGGTGAAGTTCAAAACAATAACAAAGTAGAAACGAAAACAACTTCATTTGGAGAATCTAAAACAGAAAAGCTAAGAAAGTGATTGGTTTGGAACTTTCATCAAACACTTTGCAGGTTACCTGTTTAAACTCGAATATGCCACAAAACTAAAACAAATCATTTCCAAACATGAACATACCACAAATTCCATTATACATATACACCATTAAACACCGTTAAACAACAAAATACTTACACGAAGAGGAAGAAACCCTAAAGTATAATTTCACAGTAAAAAACCCTAAAATCTGCGCATATAAATAAAGTTTCAAAAAACCTACACATATAAACAACATCGCAAGAAAAAAAGAGAAATTTAAACCAAAACTCTTACAGATGCTTAACCGTCCTTGAGATAAAATCTCCAAACAGTTTAAAACAATTAGACCCAGATCTAAAATATAAAAAGTGAAGCTTTTCTTACCAAACTGCCGCAAATCTCCCCCTTTTTTTGCTTGAGCCAACACCATTAAACCTGAAATAACAAAAAAAAACTAAATCTAAATCTAAATCACTAAATCACCAAATCTAAGAAGAAGATCTGTTATGTAAAATCAAATATTTGTGAGTAATAACAAAGGTTGACGACGAAGAACAAATACCGTCGAAATCCGCTTTGTCCGAAAGTAGAAACCATCACATCAAAATTGTCGAAAACAGTTTGAAGAAGAAGAAGAACGATAGGATGGATGAGGAGAGAAAAATGAGGCAAATTTTGTGATTAAAGGAATTAGGGTTTGTTGTAGAAAGAGAGATGAAGAAAGAGAAGAGAGAGATAACAAAGATGTAGAGAGAGATAGAAAAGAGAAATGAGATGGTGGAAGTCGTTTGCTGTAGCATAGAATAGAAAGAGTAGGTATTCAAAGAATTGCAAAGAACACATCCACGTGGCAAGCCATATAACCAAAGGGGCATTCTGGTCTTTTCCAGAACATCTAACTTTCTTATATTGTAGATAACACGTTGAAACATTAGTTTGATGCTATTAAATTGAAACTTGAAAGTATATATTTTGTACTATATTTTACTTTAAAAATTCTATTTATAAATTATGTTTATTTAAAAATAATTTATTTAATTTATTTCTACAATTACATATTTTTCTATTTTTAATTTTTTTCTCACATGATTTTATTTTTTTTATTTCAATTATTTACATATTAATATTAATTTAAGTAAAGAAAAAAACTTTCATTATTATTTTGAGTCGCCCAAAGACTCAAAGAATTTAACGCCCAAATTAATGATAATCCACTCCACATAGTTTAAGGTGTAAAAGTCATGTCACGCGAAATGCTAGGTACACTTTTCACTATACTCATCTTGAATCTTGAACTGACTTAGGCATTTGAGAGCTAACCTTACATGTTCATCTTCTGACGCCGTATTAGAAATCAACACCACTGATTTGAGATTCCTAATCACCAACTTACGCATAATTATGGTTCTAGAACTGAACAGTGGTGTCGTATATGGGAAATGACTCCTAATTACAGCGAAAATGTCATAAATGGATCATTCTAGATCCAAACTCATAATCTAAACAAGAGTTACAAAATAATGGAGGTAGTTACCTCCAAGATCGCGCAAAAGGTTCCTAGTCAACCTTCCAATCTTGCATCAACTCAATTATTTGTCATCAACGCGGTCCTTACGGAGACAACTTCGAAGGAGCGGCAAACTCGTAACAGCTTCCGACGTAAATCCGCTATTGGAGTATCATTTCCACGTGGGGAAGAATCTTCGAACGATAAACGGGTTGCGCTAGAATTTCTAGATCGCAACGAAGTAAACCGAACTCTGAACGCAGAGTTACCAATGGTCTAAGTAGTTACGGCCGTAAATCATACGATACTTCATTGTGACGCAGAGTGATATAGGTAACTTGGGTTTACTCTATCACGTTTTATTATCGTCTCTATGATCCACAACATCGTCAGGACCAACAATGATCCCTCGTTAAAAAATCTCTTCAATCTGGCAATTTGACACTGAGTCAAGAAACGAAAATCAAAGTGCGCACAGACGTTTAAAAACGAGGAAGTTTTAGAATCTTAAATATGGGCTTACCAATGATAGTGGCAGTTTCTGACACTGACGAAAACACTTACAGAACGCCTCGTAGGAAATAAACTCCTTACAATAACTTTTGATCCGGTGCAATTTAACCACAAAATATCCGCATACCAGGGCCAGAAGTACAGGATAACAGAGACATTTTGACATTAGTAACTCTATAACTAACTCTCACAGAACATAAAATATTACACCGCCAATGAATGAGTATGAGGAGAGGGGCACCCCGGACTCCTAATAACATTAAAGTGAAACACCATCTAAGATACCTCTGAAGGATAGAAAAACATTTAGAAAGGGGGGTTTGAATAAGTGTAACTTTAAAAACTCTTAAGATAAAAACAAATGCACAATGATTTTTATCCTGGTTCGTTGTCAACAAAACTACTCCAGTCCACCCCCTTAGAGTGATTTACCTCACCTGAGGATTTAATCCACTAATCAATCTTAATTACAATGGTTTTCCACTTAGATACCCTCTAAGTCTTCTAGAGTATTCTGATCACAACTTGATCACTCTAGGAAACTAAATGCTTAGATACCCTCTAAGACTTCTAGAGAATCCGATCACAACTTGATCTTCTCTAGTTCCTTTACAAATGAATATAAATAAATTCTTGCAAGAGTTTTACAATGCTTCTTAATAAGCTATAATCACAAATGTAATATTTCTTTTAAGTTCTAAGCTTAATCTCACTAAGATATTACAAAAGTAATGTGAGGTTGAAGATGAAGTTTGAGCTTTTGATTCAACAGCGTTTCAGCAAGTTTGTAAAGGTTTGGTTACCTTGCTTCTGATCAGAACTTCATTATTTATAGGCGTTATGAGAAAGATGACCGTTGGGAGCATTTAATACGTTGCGTGTTCCGTACAGCCTTGCATTTAATGTTTCACTCTTTTGTCAACTACCTCGAGCCTTGCTTTTCCTGCTTTTACTGACTTTGCCTTTAATAGCTTCTAACGTTCCTTTTGTCAGTCAGCATAGCCTGTCATCTTGTACTTGCTTCTGATCTGATCTTTGTAGATATAACGTTTGAATATCAGAGTCATTCAGCTTGGTGCAGAGCATCTTCTTGTCTTCTGACTTTGAAGAGCTTCTAGGCGTGATACCAGAAGAACTTCAGTGCTTCTGCTTCTGAACTCAAGTTCTTCTGATGCTTCATAGACCATGTTCTGATTTTGCTTGATCATCTTCTGATGTCTTGCGAGATCATGTTCTGATGTTGCATACTTGAACCTTCTGAGTCAGTGCTTCTTGCGCTGATTTTGTGCATACTCTTTATATATTTCCTGAAATGGAAAATGCATAGAATTAGAGTACCACATTGTCTTATACAAAATTCATATATAATGTTATCATCAAAACTAAGAATATTGATCAGAACAAATCTTGTTCTAACAATCTCCCACTTTTTGATGATGACAAAAACATATATAATTGATATGAATTTGCAATCAGAATTTCAGATGACTAAAGACAATTACACATTTATAGCATAAGCATATAAACATAGTGTGTAAATATGTCTCCCCCTGAGATTAACAATCTCCCCCCTGAAATATATCAGAGCAATGCTAAGAAAATTATCAAAGCAAACTCTGGTTATTCTTAAACAGGAATGTGATCACTAAACATATGAGGGGAAAGAATGTATTAGAGAATATTATGCACGAGGAATATCAAAACATTTTTCCTTCTTGCTTCTGATCTTGAAGCAAGAAGGAAAAAATGTTTTTGATATTCTCGTGGCAGAATATGCATAAACATTCTTATCCCTCTCATATGTTATGATACACATTCTGTTTAAGAATTAACCAGAGTTTGCCTTTGATATTTTCTTAGCATTGCTCTGATATATA